>NC_039252.1:16762972-16872972 GCF_003368295.1 Carassius auratus
ATAAATTAAGCTAGTGTGTAGTCTCAATCTAAGCCTACTACATTGAGAGTATCTGTACAAAACTTCTATCACCCTACCCATACAGAAACCTTCTGCATTTAAAAAAATAATAAATAAATAATTCAGATTTATAAACTTGTTTACCCATGGGGACCTCAATTAAGGGGGACCTCTAGAGAGAGAGAGAGAGAGAGAGATTTAATTGATTTCTTTCTCAAAATGATTGGACTGCTCTAAAATATGAGACTCCAATGTTTTAGAAATTTAGGACACATAATAGAACATGTTTATATGATAACTGTTTTACTTACTATTTGGGTTTATGTCATTTTTTTCAAAGATCAAGATTCAGTATCATAGCTATTAAACTGTATCTGTTATGATTTTAAATCAATATTTAACATCAGAGCAATCTAAAAAAAAAAAAAAGAGATGCCAAAATCTGAATTTGTGGTGGCCTTATGTGCTTTAAACTTATATTTTTATCACCTTAATTCAAGTGATGAAGGTTTTTGAAATTCTGACAGTAATCAGTGTTGAGTAATCATTATTACAATATAAAGAACAATAATATATCAAAGTTTTTCATAATATAACTTTAAACAGTCTATTGTTATTAATAACAGTTTAAAATATATTATTAAAGTAATTAGGGAAATTTAAGCAGCCTGTTTAACATTAAAGACAACATCATTTCATTATAAAAATTGCCCTCAAGCATGTAAAAAATGCTTCTGGAAATCAATGCTTGGGGGCAAATATTAAACTGTTTTAAAATATATATAAAAAATGAAACACTACAAATAACTTGAGCACTATTTTCAAGTCATTAAAAAATATTCACTTTAGCTTTCAAATTGGTGCATTTGCATGCTGTGTTTGACTTTAATGGTGCATGTAACACTGATAAGAAATTAAGGTTAGAAAAATATGTTGGGAACATTGCTTTGAAATGTTTAAAATGTAAAGGTTTCTTGTCATGATTATAGTGGTGCACTATTTATTAAATTTTGAATAGGGTAACTTGTAATCTATTGCATTTCCAAAGTAGCCTTCCCAACATTGGTTTTGGGCTTGACATCGATTACAACCAAGGTTCAGATTAGAACTATAGATCAGAACCGATGATCGGCGCGATATATCGCTCATGACTGCGGCGCGTTGACGCTCGACGCCACGCCCTGCGCGCGCAGATCTGACTCACGACGACGCGCTTCATCCTGCGCACATTCATCCCTCACAAGAACAGCGGACTCCAGCCATGGCAGGTGAGTCTTTCAGATTATAATCTGTGCAAAAACAGCGCGTGGAGGATGAGTTTTTGGATGAGAGAGAATCTGTGTGTTTGGTGTTGTTTACAGAAATCGGAGACGCGTCAGAGGCTGCTGCGCAACGTCAAGAAGGAGGTGGGAAATTTTCCGCCTGTGGTCTCATTGTTTATCAGATACTGAGCGGATGATCGATAGAAGCTGTCGATCACTAAATCTAATCTGGTTTGCATGTGCTTAATGTGTCATACCAGACACACTGATGCTGATAATACAATAACACACATATGCTCATTAGACAGTCGTGTACCGTGTGTTTTATCAAGAAGAGCATAAAAACCAAGGTCATTCTGGTTTGTCCTCTCAGTGTCATCAGCTATTTGTTTTATTTTTTCAAGCAAACCCAGCATGATGAAAATGTCATATTGTCTTCATTTGTACTGTGAATCCAGGAAAAAGCATGGTTGTTGTGAAAGATGACATGTATTTCTTAACAGTACTGAACCATCATCTGTGTCCCAGTCTTTCATTTTTAGTCACTTATATTCACATGAGTATAATCCATTAGAAAGAAAGATCTGTGCGGTGTGTAATCTTTAATGTAAAGTTAATTTAATTTCCAATAAAGCACTGTAATAGTACCATAGTTTATTGATAGAAACACATAATAATACTCTGGAACACAATATCATATGAGTATCAATATGTTAATAATAATAATAGGAATATGTTAATATGTAAATTAAATCCTTGAGTCATTAGATAAATATATTATAGTAACCTTAATTGGTTAATACTTAGAATACAATATGATGTAACAATATGTAAATAATAACATTACAAAGAAAAATAAAAAACGTCTTGGTAATGTACGTACGTTACCCTCGTTCCCTGATGGTGGGAATGAAGACGTTATGTCATGACGACATTTGGGGGTTTGCATGAGAGCCCCAATTCGCTCTGACTTTGAGAGAAAATAGCAATGAAATTTGGTTAGTGGATTTTGCATACCTGAGCCACTCGCCATGAATACGGGTATAAATAGGCGACAGGTGCATCCACTCATTCAGGTTTTATGCTGAGGAGCCGAGAACGTGTCACTGGCAACCAGCAATGGTTCAAGGTTGTGGCATTCAGAGATAACACCTCCGTTCCCTCCAACATGTAACAAGGGTTATGTCATGAAAACAATGAAAAGTGCAACAACCTGAACCCTGTCACAACCTTGCAAATGTTGACAAGTAGTCATCGTAACCTCGTAACCTCCCCAATGCACCACCTGAAAATGTCATAGACTGACCCGGGCTGGGGTAGTACTACATATGGAATGGGTCTCTGAGGCAGGTCCCACCTAGGAGTAGGGATGAACGGCTGCCAGCAGAGACTGACAGAGTGGTCTGTCAAAGGGAAGACACGGGTTCATAGAGAGGGAAACCTTACCACGGAAGAATACACATATTGGATCACCCGCAGGGATTCAAGCCATATGGACATCTAGACCAGTAAAAGGGCAAACACTGTAAAATCTTGCGAAAGTGTTTGGTGAAGCCCATCCTGCAGCTCTACAGATGTCTGCCAGAGAGGCACCGTGGCCAGCTCATAGGAGGAGGCAACACTCCTTGTGGAGTGAGCCCTCAACCCCAGGGAGCAGAGCTTGCCTTGGGAATGGTAGGCCAAGGCGATCGCATCCACTATTCAGTGGACCAACCTCTGCTGGGGAAAGCCTTCCCTTTCTACTGACCTCAGTAGCAGACAAAAAGCTGCTCAAAGCTTCTGAAGCTCCGGAAGAGGTCCACGCAATGTATATGCAATGCTCTTACGGGACACAGCAACACCAAAGCTAGATCTGCTCCCTCCGAGGGCAGTGCATACAGGTTCATCACCTGATCGCGAAAGGGCGTGGTGGGAAACTTAGGCACATATATCCAGGCCGGGGTCTCAGGACAATGTGATATTATCCCGGCCCGAACACAAGGCACGCTTCACTCACCGTAAATGCTTGGAGGTCCCTGACCCTCTTCATGGAAGTGAGCTCGGTCAGGAGCACTGTCTTAGAAGACAGGAACTTGAGCTCAACTGAGTCCAGCAGCTCAAAGGGATCCCTCTGAAGGCCAGCCTGGACTGTAGAGCGATCCCAGGAGGGCACCATGGGTGGCCTAAGAGGATTCAACCTTCTGGCACCCCTCAAGAACATGATGATGAGATTGCGTTTTCCCAGGGACTGGCCGTACATTGCATCATGGTGGAGGGTGGAGGGTGACAGCCAACACCAGAGGTACTCAAATATAAACTTGAAAGGTCCACTTACCAATTTTCCTTTCAGTCCGAGGCCTGGAAAAGTGACCATCAAATTCCAAATATAGAACTCCAACCACAAAAAAAGGCATTCCCCAAAACTATACACAAAAAATGACACGGTAGAACTTTTAGTATGAAAGGTGACACCTTCTTTGTGCCAACAGTTGTTTAAACTTATATAAAAGGTGTGAGGTCCAGGCGGAGGCACGAATGTAAGTGTTCATTGGTGAGTGTACTGCGTTAAGCGTTTTTCACCATTTTTATGGTTGAAAAGGCAGATTCACAGCAGTACGTTGAGGGAAACATGGTGAGAATTTGAAGGGCCATCTTCTGCAGCAGAGGAACACCTGCTGCAGTAACCATCTTCGTCCAGAAGGTGACAGGGACACAGTGAGATTCCTGCAGTGCTAGGTTTTCTTGGAGCTCAATTAGCTCAGCATTGGCCCATTGGAAGACTTTCGTGAGATTCAGTTGAGAATTCTGCAACATTTTTGACAAGAAATGGATTTTTGATGCACAACAAGACTTGTTTTGCCAGAGGGAAATTTTCAATGCGAGTTTGGAATTTTTTAATCCGCTTTTCCAGGAATTCAGCATAATTATGACGGTGATGTTTTCCTGCAATCTAATCCAAAAGTGTTGTAAAGTGAAGCAGGTCCTGCTGTAAGTCACATTTGAAGACTTCCAGCTTCCTCTGGAAAGGATGACATGAGGTCCCACACTGTGCTGTTTTTGCCCTGGAGCTTTATATTAAGGTCATTGAGATGGGAAGTAATGTCAGTTAGAAAAGCAACAACTTCCATGACTTCTTTATGAAATCCACAAACGGTTTGGCTTTTGTACACTTCTGATTCAATAGAAATGTCTCCAGCACTTTCCGCAGTGCCCAAAATCGCTCCAGTACCTTGCCTTTACTAAGCCACCGGACAAATCATCAAATGTTGTATTCACCTCTATTAAAAATGAGTGCAACAAATGATGTTGCAGAGGATGCTCTCAGATAGTTGAGAAGTTGTCATTACTTATACGTATTTTCTGGATTATTTTCATCCTTTTGAGTCCCTTCAAACAGAGCATTCACCATTTCACTCATACACTCCTTGACTATATCAGCATCAGAGAAGGATTTCTTGTTTTCCCAGGACCCATGCTACTCTCAGTGAGGCTTCCGTTGCCCACTCCTGTTGTGTGGCTGATCTAACTATTACACTGCTTCTAGCTTCATAGGATGATTTCAGCTGGTTTATTTTTATGGTCCTTACCTCTGTGTTCTGAGGGTAATTTTGTTCAAAATGTGCATGCTTGGTTTCATAATGGCGTTTTACGTGACCACTTTTGATGATTCCTATCGTCTCGGTGCAGATTAAACACATTGGTTTTCTGCTTCCCACGAGGAGCACAAATGCATATTTTTACTTAAACTTTCTTTTCTTATCAACGGCCAACTTTGAGCACGCCATTTTCACTTTCAGTCAGCAAGAAAAAGTCATTTAGCGATATTTGCACTGCTCGCAAATGGTGAGAATGCCTGTTCGCCTGCACGGCCCAGAAGATGTGATCGGTAGATACATAACCTTGGTAAATACACAGGGGGACAGGGACAGACCAAAGGGGAGAACCCTGTACTGCCATGCCCAACCCTGGAATGCAAAACCGTAGGAACGGCCTGTGTTAAGGAAGAATGAATGTAAGCATCCCTCAGGTCAACTGCTGCACTTCTGCATCAACATCTTGAATGGGAGTTTGTGCAGAGCCCGATTCAAGACACGCAGATGCTTTCTTGGGCACGATTAAGTAAGGCCCTGGGTTGGAACTACCCACATGCATTTGTTTGAGTGCCTTGGCTTGGTGGACCCTTTTGTAGCGAGTGCAGCCATCGGTTTACAGGCTTTGGATGGGATACTTGGGTGGCATTTTGTGGGCACAGGTGCACCGCAACTGCTCTCTCCACCTGGGGAATGTCTACGTACACCCTAGCTGCGCTGCCATCGAGGGTATTGAAGATATATAATTGCTGTATTTGGGACTAGCAATTGAGCGGCTGGATGATTGGTTTCCTTTTTCCCCGGAGGTGCATGAGGAGCTGACGAAGTCATCGATGGACCCGTCGTCTCCCTCCTCATGCACCTCGGACTGAGCTTCTTGTCTTCCCTTCCACTCCCAACTCTACCATATGATTTCACAACCCTTCTACAATTACCCCATTAACTTCGGTCAGAAATCTGGGTGTAACCTTTGATGATCAGCTGACCTTCAAAGACCACATTGCAAAGACAATCTTGCAGGTTTGAATTGCACAACATCAGAAAGATCAGGCCCTTTCTAAGAGAGCATGCTGCACAAGTTCTTGTCCAGGCCTTTGGCATTTCTAAGCTGGACTACTGCAATGCTCTTCTGGCTGGACTTCCATCAAGCACAATCAAACCTCCACAAATGACTCAGAGTGCAATGGCATGACTGGTCTTCAATGAACCCAAAAGAGCCCATGTTACACCTCTCTTTATATCCTTGCACTGGATACCGGTTACGGCACGCATCAAGTTCAAGACATTAATGCTTGGATAAAGAACAGCCACAGGTTCAGCAGCTGCCTACTTCCACTCTATTACAAATCTACATCCCCTCCAGAAGTCTGAGATCCGCTAGTGAGTAGCGCCTCATGATACAATCAGAGAGGCTCAAAATCCCTTTCCAGAACATTCTCGTTCACCGTTCCTGGCTGGTGGAATGATCTTCCCAACCCTATCCGGAATGCTGAATCCCTGACAGTTTTCAAGTTACAGCTGAAAACTCATCTCTTTCTAAGCTACTTTTTTTCCTTTTCTTTCTAGCTTGTACTTACTATATTTGAACAATGTCTAAAACTTGGTAGTATAAGCACTTCCTGTGTCTGTTTGCCTCTTCAAGAAGAATCGCTTTATGTATCCCCCAATTGTAAGTCGCTTTGGATAAAAATGACAAAATGTAAAATGCCGCACCATTCCCATGAAGAAAGAAATGCAAGATCGCAGCGAGGCCATGCTCATACGCTCCCAATGAACGCATTAATTATCCACGAATGCAGCTTCAGTGGGTTGGATGTCCATTAACATAAACAATAAAACTTCAAATGCAGAATATTAAATAAAAACTAGAAAAATTAATACATAACTATATATAACATTATAAATATTATAATGCTAAAATGACAAAAATAAAACCTATATAATTAAAACACGCGCTATATAAATGTAAGGAATTATTATTATTATTATTAGTATTATCAATATATAAATAAAACCTTAATTAATTTATAAATACTTTTAATGAAAAGTAATCATTTAGATATTTAAATGTGAAGGTTAAAAAACATTTAAATAAAAATTGACTTATATCAGTCTAATCATATGTTCATGCAAATGCAGTATTTGTTCATGATCTTTATGTCACTAATTCATGTTTATGAAATATATTCCTATTTACAGTCAATTATTAAGTGTATAACTTACTGTTTAAAACAAAAGACTACCTAAACAATATTATTTTGTTTTTAGTTATAATTAATTATAAATAATAAGCTTTAAGTTTCTTAAATGCTCATTTTCAGAAAAAAAAAATATTTATATTTTTTAGCTCTAAACAATCTGGGAAAATGTGAGTGTGTTATTTCTCCAGCACCAGCGCCACCTAATGGAAATAATCAAACACTTTCTGGGGAATCAACCAACTGATCAAATACTTGAAATGAAAAGGAGCTGAAATAAAATTTTTGTATGAATATGATTTCGAAATCAGAATCACGAGGCGTCAAAGAGTAAAAACTGCTATGATCGGTGCACATATGTCCATCTGCACATGCTGTACACTCATTATGAGACTCAGAGAAAACAAGCTGTGAGTAAGAGAGTGTGTTTGTGACTCACTGTCAGCCGCAGGACACTCTCCTCACCCGCTACCCATGATTCTCAGCGGCTGAACACTGCAGTGAAGATACTGATGTTGGTTTTCTTCTTGGACTTTCAGGTCAAGCAGATCATGGAGGAGGCCGTGACACGCAAGTTTGTGCATGAAGACAGCAGTCGCATATTCTCTTTCTGCGGTAAGATGACCTTTCCTTAAAAAATCCTGAAAGAACTGGAACAATTATTAATATTACTACTTTTATGTTGTGAATTGCAATACTATATTTAATTACAATTATGTTATTACAATTATTATTGTTGTTAATAATAAAAATATGAAACAATCACAGGTAATAATCAGGTAACCAGTGTTATTTAAGTATCCCTGATATAATATTAATAATAATATTTTGAATCTGTTTTTTTAGTTTGATATTTTCTGTTTTCATTTTAATTTTTAGTTTAGTTTTTGTCATTTTCTTGTGTTTTTTGTTGTTGTTGTAAATTGTAATTTTTATATATTTTTATTTCAATTTCAGTTTTCATAATTTTAGTACATGAAGTTAAACTTTATTCAATTGATAAAAGGTTGCTTTGGCAAATAGCAGAAATCACGTGTTTTTAATATTTTATTTCAAGTAATGAAACTTTCATTGACTATAATAACTCATATAATAACAAGTAACAAAATTTTTTAACAGTTTAACTGTTTTTCTATAATAACCCTTTTTCAAACACTTTTTAGTATATACAGTAAACGCACAAAAAAACATCCGCATGAAACAGATGATGAGCTGTTTTAAAGCAGCTTTTAGTGTCAGTTCTCAGAGTCTGTGATTGTGTGTGTGAGTGTGAGTGTGTGTGTGCATGTGTGTGTGTTTTTGTGTGCATGTGTGTGCGTGTTTTTGTGTGTGTGTGTGTGTGTGTGTGCTTGTTTGTGTGCGTGTTTGTGTGTATGTGTGTGTGTGTATGTGTGTGTTTTTGTGCATGTGTGTGTGTGTTTTTGTGCATGTGTGTGTGTGTATGTGTGTGTGTTTGTGCATGTGTGTGTGTGTATGTGTGTGTGTTTGTGTGTGTGTGTGTGTTTGTGTGTGTGTGTGTGCATGAAGAAAAGGGAAAAGACAAAAGTAAGAGTAATGACAAAAATGTAAGAATTTGACTTTATAATAGATAAAAAATAATATAATAACATCTTTTATAATAGTAATGATGTTATTATTTTTATTATATTTTATTTATTTTTATAAGGGAAAGGAACATAGAAAGAAAAGAGTTGTGTTGTTTCTCACTTGTTCTCGATGATTTGCGAGTGTGCGTGCATGTGCATGTGCGTGTGTGTGTGTGTGTGCGTGTGCGTGCGTGTGTGTGCGTGTGTGTGTGTGTGCGTGTGCGTGCGTGTGTGTGCGTGTGCGTGCGTGTGTGTGCGTGTGCGTGCGTGTGTGTGCGTGTGTGCGTGCGTGTGCGTGTGTGTGTGTGTGTGTGTGTGTGAGAAGGCTGCTGAAAGAACAGCTAATGACTGGGGTTCACTCGTCTGACTGATGGCACACACATCATATCCGTTTATCAAACCACCTCCAGTCTGTTGATGACGTGTGTGTGTGTGTGTGATCGTTCAGTTCCTTCTGTGCTCTCAGCTGAACAGTACTGATGTGTGTGTGTGTGTGTGTGTGTGTGAGCAGGTGTGGTGGAAGCGTGTGTTCTTCATGGGCTGAAGCGACGGGCCGCTGGATTCCTGCGCAGCAACAAGCTGGCGGCTCTCTTCATGAAGATGGGGAAGATGTTTCCACCGGCCGAGGAACTCTGCAGGAAAGTTCAGGAACTGGAGCAAATCATCGAGAACAAGTGAGAAACAACACAACTCTTTTCTTTCCCTTATTAAAATTATTATTACAAAGAATGTGATTATGTTTTTAATCTAATATTATTTTTATTATAAGGTTAAATTCTTACATTTCTGGCATTACCCTTTTCTTTGTCTGTTCCTTTTTCTTAGAAAAGTTTTATATATAAATTTTTATGATAATTATTATTATTAGCATTATAAAAGTGATATATTCATTTTAATCAATTAGTTATTCATATTTTACAGTTAATTATACTACTAATAATAGTAACTATTATTATTATTATTATTGCTGTCTAGGTAAAATTCTCACATTTCTAGTATTATCTTTTTGCTATACAAACGAAACATAATGACAATAATAGTGATAATAATAATTAAAAAATTCAATTTTACAATAATGATTATTGTATTTATTTTAATTATATTTAAAATATTACTACATATAATTTTAATCATTTATTATTATTATTATTATTATTATTATTATTATTATTATTTTATGAATTATTAATAATGTCTATTTACATTGAATTATTATTATTTTATTTTTATTTTTATAAAAATTATTAATGTTAACTATTCTCTTTATTTTCTTATCCTAATTATATTTAAAATATTAGATATAACTGTATTGATGTATGTTTCTTCTTCTTCTTCTTCTTATTATTATTATTATTAAATTAGTAATCTAAATATTTCTGGTGGTTTAAAATGAATGCTGATTGTGCGCTGATGAATCATATACTTGAGTTTTAAGTATCCAAAGTGAAAAGGCTCAGTTCTTCAATAAATCACCATGATTTTAACTTTCACAACACAAGACAGAACCAGGGTCAGACGAGTCAAGAGAGCGTCCGGAAACCTTCCCGCTCTCTAAACCTGTCTCCGCTGGCCATCAAACACCTGTGGATCCGCACGGCCCTCACAGAGAAGCTCCTGGACAAAATCCTCCTGTATCTGGTGGAGAACAGCAGGTGAGGAATTCACAAATCATCTCTCCATTGATGCACGGTTTGTTAGGAGGACAATATTTGAAAATCTGGAATCTGAGGGAGCAAAAAAATCTAAATATTGAGAAAATCATCTTTAAAGTTTTTCAAATGAATTCTTAGCAATGCATATTACTAATCAAAAATGAAATAAGGGAGGTGTTTATAATCGTTACACTGGAAATGGAAAACGTGAACTAGGCACTAGGCAGCAATATGTTACAATGAACATAGATTCATTTGAATGAATGAAATAAAACTGAGCTGTTTCTATTCATATTTCAGCAAGTTTTATGAAAGAGAAGCTCTGCTGAGAGATCCAGTCGACGGCCCAATCCTCGCATCTTTGCTTGGTATCAGTTTTCAAGCATTTGTGTCTTGTAATTTTTGAAGAAAAATAAGCAAAATCAACTGAACATTATATATACACTAATATTGAAAAGTTTGGGATTATTAAGGCTGCATTATTTTATAAAAATATGGTATAAAATTGTGAAATATTATTGCAGTTTAAAATATCTGTTTTCTATGTGAATATGTATTAAACTGTAATTTATTTCTGTGATGCTCCGCTGTATTTTCAGCATCATTCCTCCAGTCTTCAGTGTCACATGATCTTCAGAAATCATGATAATATGCTGAAAAAACATTTCTGCTTATTATCAATGTTGAAAACAGTTGTGCTGCACAATATTTTAGAGGAAAATGTGATGCTTTTTAATTTTCACAATTTACAAATGAATAAAAAGTTCAAAAGAACAGCATTTATTTGCAATAATTGTCACTTTTGATCAATTTAATGCATCCTTGCTGAATGCAAATATTAATTTCTTTCATTAAAAAACAAAACAAGTACTGACCCCAAACATATCCATTTTAAAAAGTAAATTAATGATCATTTTAATTGCACTGTATATTATTGTATTGTGATATGATGATGCATTGAGGGCTAGATTAATTTGAGGATGTTTTTACGTATGCTGTGTGTCTTTCAGTCGGCCCCTGTGCTCTGGAGTACACAAAAGCCAAGACGGCCAATCATTTCTGGACAGACCCCTCGGCTGATGAACTGGTGCAGAGACACCGCATCCACAGCGGACACTGCCGGCAGGATTCCCCCACCAAACGCCCGGCGCTCGTGAGATAACCTGTTCAACTGCTTGCACACTTTGCTTAACCCTTAGGTCCATAGTGGACACAAATGTCAATGTCAAAAAAAAAATACAACTGTCACTGAGCACAGAGTTAGGTTGGGTCTCATTTTAAAGAAAACCCATGGTGGATTGGTGAAAAAAAAAAAAAAAATTTATGAAACATGTTGGACACTATACCTGCTAGAAAATCAAAGCCATAAATCCAAACAACTTGTGTTTCAAATTTGAAGTTGATATCTCGAAAAACGTTTTTGTTTTGGGGCGCAGTACTAAGTTTTCCCCAGTAGATGCCAGCAAAACTCAAATATTACAAGCACACACACAAACCACAAACTCTGACATCCATACCAACACACCCACACAATTTTAGTTGCATTGTTTATTCAGTTGGCTCTACAAAATAGAAATAAAGCGAGTATTTGTTTTATAGGCCAAAAAAATTCACCATTTGGTAAAAATAGTAAAAAATTAAATTAAAACCTTGCCAGCAGAATGAAAGTCTGTTAACACAAATGCCATCCTTTTACAGTTAAATGGCACTGCGATTAAACATAGCAGTTTTAATGAGGACATTCTTGTCCTTAAGGTCCTGAGAGGAACAATTTTGTGCAAAATAGATTTATTAAAAATTAATGGAAGTAGAATAGTGAAATTCCAATAACAATGCACACCTGTGCCGAAAGGTACGCAGTTGGAAATAACACAGAGAGAAAGGGTTAAATCTTTCCTTGTCACACAGTTTCTGAAAGCTTTAACACTCGAACAGCAGAAGCATGCACTAATTTACTAAGTTTTCAATTTCATAAAACACGTTTTGCTAAACACAACACACAGTTGTGTAACACACACAAATCTGCCAGGAATTAATATTGTGGCAAAGGTGTTTGCAATATTTTTTCAATGCATTGCTCCATTCTGCAAGAGATGAGTGAGGCATTTTGCATCTTGTGTGTGCAAATCTTGGATTTGTGTGTAAAACTTAAGATGCAATGTTTTGAAAATGTGTGTAAGACGCTGTAATGCATGGATTGGGTCCGTGTGGTCATGCAGTGTTCATTTCTCAAATCAGAAAGCATGCAGATGAGAGTAATATCTGTGTTTGACGTCAGTGAGATCTTTGTGTGTTGTTCTGTAGATCCAGAAGAGGCAGTCGAGCGGCAGCATGGACGACCGGCCGTCTCTGTGGGCGCGGGATTATGTCGAATCTCTTCATCAGAACTCCAGAGCCACGCTGCTCTTCGGGAAAAACAACGTCCTGGTGCAGCCGGTAAACATCACTTAGATATGTGTGACGATGCTGTGGCGCTTTAATTAAAGTGTGGCATTAAACCTCATCCGGTCTTTCAGACAGACGACATGGAAGCAATCCCAGGATACCTGTCTCTTCACCAGACGGCCGATCTGATGACGCTCAAGTGGACACCGAACCAGCTGATGAATGGAAACATGGGGGAGCCTGATTACGAGAAAAGGTGCGGTGCGTAATGATTGTGACGTCTGCTTTGTAGGAATGATTTTAAAACAGATCTCTTTTCTCAACAGTGTATATTGGGATTACGCCATGGCCATTCGTCTGGAGGAAATCGTCTATTTGCACTGCCATCAGCATGGTGAATATTTAATAAAATGACTTCGTAAATTAAAAATCTCATTTTAAATTTAAAACATAGGCATATTTTAGGATAGAACATGAACTAAATTATCTTAGTATTATTATGACAATATTATTAGAGATCGACCGATATTTTATACGATATTTAAGCATTTTATCATAATCGGATATTGGTTTTGTAATATCGGATTCACCGATAAACATCACCATCTTGTGGGTGTTTTGAGAACTATGTTCTTTTTTCACTCAGTCATTTATTTACTTTATAACAGTTAATAAATATCGGTTCTGCATATCGGCAAATACACATGTAAATAATTGGTATCTGTATCGGTTATAAAACAAAATCTATATCGGTCGATCACTTACTATAATGGTTTGTATTAATATTTGTACTTTAATCTTTGTAATATTTAATTATTTGTTAACTGTAATATTTGCTTTTATTTTTTTGAAATTTTGTTTTATTATTTTATTATTTCTGTTTTTTTATGTTTTTATTAATTGTATTTTAGTTTTATCAAGTTAAAACTAAGTTAATATGAGAAATGTTTGTGTGTATATATACACATCAGCTTAATGTCTGAAGGTTTGTCTGATGTGTCTGTGTGCAGTGGACAGTGGAGGGACTGTGGTTTTGGTCAGTCAGGACGGGATCCAGAGGCCTCCGTTTCGCTTTCCTAAAGGTGGTCACCTGCTTCAGTTCCTCACGTGTCTGGAGACGGGCCTCCTTCCTCACGGACAGCTAGATCCTCCGCTCTGGTCCCAAAGAGGAAAGGTCAGTACTATTACAGTCATTCTGGAGTAGTCTGAATAAGAAACGAGATCATTCTGTGTTCTTCCTCAGGGAAAAGTGTTTCCAAAGCTGCGTAAAAGAAGCCCACATGAATCCAGCGAGTCGTTCTCGGACAAAGATGAAGACGAGGCCACAGATTATGTGTTTCGGATCATATATCCTGGCAGTCAGGAGTTTGGTATGTTAACGTGAAGTTGATCCGCTAGTGCGAAGATGTTCTCAAACAAGATTAGTATAGATAAACTGAAACATTTTTTTTTAAATTTTAAAATTAAATTCAAAACATAAGATTGAAAATGTAACTAATTCAGTCCTGAATTGCTTCAGAATTAACTAAAATAAAATGGTCATAAAATATATTGTAGTTTTTTTTTTATATATAGTAATTTAAAAATTTTAACAATATTTTTAGATGGATATCGGCATTAGTAGATTCGTGTATTTTGTCATTTGTCCCATATCAGTTTTTCTTTCATACTGTGAAAACATTTCAACGCTTAAAATAAAAATGCATGCAATATAAAGAAAAATCACCCTTTTTCTTGTTTGTTTATATAAAACAGTATAGTTTGAATTCTATACACACCTTCATTTCAGGTGGAACATACACATTTTATAATTCATCTGACTGCTCTCTGTGTTCACACTGGTCATGACTCTATCTCCATGTTAAAGTGGGACCGGAGCTGATGGATCAGACGGTGAACATGTGGCAGCCCACGCCCAGGCAGTCGTCTTGTCCTTCCTGTTCACAGAATGGCTCTTCAGACGGTGGCCTTCCCAATGGATGCAACCATGACAGGTTAGTCTGCCTCTCGTCTGAGTCTGAGATATGAATGAAAGGGGTCATGACATGGAATTTTTGTCTTTGTTTTTTTTTGTTTCAATAAGTTCCTTGAGGTTTATTTATGATGTCAATTTGCACAAAAAAACTAATAGATATGTGTAAAAATTTATTAATTTCAACGCTTATTTTAAACCTCTCTCAGAAACTGACTGTTTTTAAGGGACGGGTCCTTTAAGGCTTGTCAGTATTATGCCACTGTTATGATTGGCTAATGTCACTGCATAGGAAACTATGGAAGCCCGTTTCTCTCACCGATTAAAAAATAAAAAAGGTATTGTGACTTTTTATCTCATAATTATCACTTTTTTTCACATAATTGTCAGTTATAAACTCACAATTCTGAGAACATATCAGACCCCTCCCCCTTCAAAATTGGACTGTAACTTTCAACTGTATGTTATAAAGTCAGAATTGCGAGATATTAACTAACAACTGCGATACTGCAGTTACAACTTTTATTTTGCAATTTATCACTTGCAATTGTAATTTTTATCATGCAATTATGAGGGAAAAAAGTCAGAATTGCAAGACAAACTCACAGTTGCAAGAAAAAAGGTCAGGTATTGGACATAAACTCAAAATTGCAATATAAAAATTCAGAGTTGGCGATATAAACTCACAATTGCAGGAAAAAAGTCAGAATTGAGAGATATAAACTCACAATTGCGAAAAAAGTCAGAATTGCAAGATATAAACTCACAATTGTGAAAAAAAAGTCAGAATTGCGAGATATAAACTCACAATTGCGAAAAAAGTCAGAATTGCGAGAATAAACTTACAATTGCAGGAAAAAAGTCAGAATTGCGAGATCTAAACTCACAATTGCGAGAAAAAAAGTCAGAATTGCGAGATATAAACTCACAATTGTGTAAAAAGTCAGAATTGCGAGATATAAACTCACAGTTGCGAGAAAAAAAGTCAGAATTGCGAGATATAAACTCACAATTGCGAAAAAAGTCAGAATTGCGAGATATAAACTCACAATTGTGGAAAAAAGTCAGAATTGCGAGATATCAACTCACAATTGTGGAAAAAAGTCAGAATTGCGAGATATAAACTCACAATTGCGAAAAAAGTCAGAATTGCGAGATATAAACTCACAATTGTGGAAAAAAGTCAGAATTGCAAGAATAAACTTACAATTGCAGGAAAAAAGTCAGAATTGCAAGAATAAACTTACAATTGCAGGAAAAAAGTCAGAATTGGACATATAAACTCAAAATTGCAATATAAAAATTCAGAGTTGGCGATATAAACTCACAATTGCAGGAAAAAAGATCGGCATTGCAAGATATAAACTCACAATTGTGAAAAAAAAGTCAGAATTGCGAGATATAAACTCACAATTGTGAAAAAAAAGTTAGAATTGCGAGATATAAACTCACAATTGCGAAAAAAGTCAGAATTGCAAGAATAAACTTACAATTGCAGGAAAAAAGTCAGAATTGCGAGATCTAAACTCACAATTGCGAGAAAAAAAGTCAGAATTGCGAGATATAAACTCACAATTGTGAAAAAAGTCAAAATTGCGAGATATAAACTCACAATTGTGGAAAAAAGTCAGAATTGCGAGATATAAACTCACAATTGCGAAAAAGTCAGGATTGCGAGAATAAACTTACAATTGCAGGAAAAAAGTCAGAATTACGAGATATAAACTCACAATTCTGGGAAAGTCAGAATTGCGAGATCTAAACTCACAGTTGCAAGAAAAAAAGTCAGAATTTTGAGATATAAACTCAAAATTACAGGAAAAAAGTCAGAATTCATTCAGCATGATCAAGTGTCAGTTTGTTTAAACCTGTCTGAACGATTGTCTGTTTGTGTGTGTGTGTGTGTGTGTGTGTGTGAAACAGGGCTCCGCTGAAGCTGCTCTGCGAGACCATGAAGCACCAGATCATCTCTCGAGCTTTCTACGGCTGTATGTATAACACCAGGCTCATGGTTTGCTGATGCACTCATCCTCGTTCTCTTGACTTGATGTGTGTGTTTTTAAGGGCTGGCGTACTGCCGTCACCTGTCCACCGTCCGCACACACCTGTCTGCTCTGGTGAACCCCACCATCATTGAGCCTGACATCCCTTATGATGCCAGAGACGGTCTGTCCACAGAAGTGTGGAAGAGCTTTCTACAGGACAGCACTGTATGTGATCTAGTGCACTTGATCTATAGCCTCTTAAGGGTTCATAAATAATCAGTTGAAATGATCGTGAAAACACTTACTTGAAATAATAAATGTTAGCTAAAATACAATATATATATATATATATATATATATATATATATATATATATATATATATATATATATATATATATATATATATATATAACTAGTAGCCAAGCCAACATTTTGTTAAATTAGTTTAATAATACAATAAAAATGAAGACATATTTAAAAAAATCTTTTTTAATAAATACGCTAGAACATTAGTATGTTTGTTTAAAAATATAAAATGTTAAAAAATTCCAAATATTATATATATATCATATATAAAACTTATAAACATTATTAACATCTTAATGATATGGTTACCATTACAACATGTAAAACAGCAATAATATCTGAAGTCATATCACTGATACCTAAATATAACCATAAAATTCCAGATAATATTTAAAGTGATAATGGTATCTCGGTGATATTATGTAGCCATAAAAACATATTTAAAATATTAATAGAAACTATATCAATGATACTGTTACCGCAAAACATGAAAAATATTAATACAAACTATAATAGTATCTTATAATCTATATAATAGTATCAATAATGGTGATATATTTAATCATAAAATAATTGTCAACATATTAATTAAACTAATAGCATCTCAATGATACTATATGTTATCATAAAGGTTTATTCTAAATATTAACAAAAACTATAATATTATCTTAGTTACATATGTAGTCATAAAACAATAGCAAAATAGGAATACAAAGTATAATAGTATCTCAGTGATAGTTTTACCTTTAAAACATTTAATATATAATAGTATCTCAGTGACATTATACGCAACCGTAAAACTATATTTAAAATAATAATAAAAACAATAATGGTATCTCAGCTAATAATTTAGCTGAAAAAAAAATAGTATCTTAAATGACACTGTTACCGTAAAAGCATTTAGAAATTGTATACAAAATTCTAATAGCATCAAGATTATACTGTTAGCATAAAAACATATTCAAACTATTATTAAAAACTATAATAGTTTCTGAGTGATACTATATGCAACCATAAAAACATTGAACATATTCATAAGAGTACACATAAGCATATTTAAAATATGAATAAAACTATAATAGTCTCTCATTGATTTTATATGTTGTCATAAAGCATATTCTGAATCTGAATAAAAGCTGTAATATGGCACTGGCTGTAATATAAGAGCGCTGTGCAGGCGTTCGAGGAGGAGGAGCTGCTTCGGCTGGTGTATTATGGTGGTGTGGATCCATCTCTGCGTAAAGAGGTCTGGCCCTTCCTTCTGGGCCACTATCACTTCAGCATGAGCCTCACAGAGCGCAAAGAGGTGAGCAGAAGCCATTGTTTTATCTTTTTAGAGCACTTCGGGTGCACGTCAGAACAGTGCATGAAGGAAACGTTTAACCGGCAAGGTTTTAAAGCACATGCAAATAATGGACTTTTAAGATCAGTCTCCTGTAAGAGTAACTTTATCTGTGAGTTAACACTGATGTGAATGTTTGTGGTGTTGCACGGTATATTGATACAGCGGAACCAGAACTGCATGAGATATAATGTGTAATCACGATTAATCGCATCCAAAATAAAAGTTTTTGCTTGCATTATAATATATGTGTATTCTGTGTATATTTATTATGTATATATAAATACACACACAAAAAGGTATGCTTTGAAAATTTCTATTTATATATTCTTATAATTTATATTATAAATAAATACATTATATTATACATAAATACAAACAAATACAAAATAACATTTCTCTGAAATAGATGCATGTGTGTATTTTTATATATACACATATACCAGTAAACAAAAACTTTTCTTTTGGATGCAATTAATCGCGATTAATCATTTGGTAATATTTCTGTTAGTGCTGTCAAATGATTCATAAAATTAATTAAAATTATAAATACATACATTTAATATATAAAAATAAAATTTTTCAGAAATATATGCATGCATGTGTGTATTTTTATTTACATAATAAATATACACAGGACACACACACACATATATTATGTAAACAAAAACTTATTTTGGATTGCGATTAATTGCGATTAATCATTTGGTAATATTTCTATTTGTGCTTTCAAATGATTCATCGCATTCAAAATAAAGATTATGGATGTGAAATTATAAATGCATACATTTAATATTTAAAAATAACATATCCCTGAAATGTGTGACCATGGACCACAAAACCAGTCATTAGGGTCAATTTTACGAAATTGAGATATATACATGTGATTAATCGGGATTAATCATTTGACAGCACTCATTTCTACTCAAAATCGCGATTCTCGATTTCTAAATAATAAGATCATGGCAAAACATTAAATTATAATGAATCAATAAAATCTGAAACAAATCACCCAGCCCTACAGACTGAACCGAAGTCAGTACTTTTTGACAACCCCTAAATGTAACCCTGCAGGTGGATGAGCAGGTTCGAGCCTGTTATGAGCAGACCATGAGCGAGTGGCTGGGATGTGAAGCCATCGTGCGTCAGCGGGAGAAGGAGCAGCACGCAGCCGCTCTGGCCAAATGTGCGTCAGGCGCCAGCGGGGACCACGGCTCACGCCAGGACTCCACCATCAGCACGGATGTAAGCGCTGGTGCTCGAGTCATCTGTACTCACGCGTTGAGGTTTGCATGCAGGTTTACTGACTGCCGCTGTGTTTCTCTCTGCAGTCATCTCAGAGCAGCAGCTCCGAGAAACAGAGTCACGCCGGATCACACAGCGACTCCAACAGCAGCACTCAGGTCAAAACACAACCCAACACATTGCTCTCACAGATCTCATTCATGCCTGCTTTTACTCTGACACAGATGCTTCTCCTAAACACAAATGAGTCAGTAGCTGTCAAACAGTATGAATATAGAGGAGTAAAATTAATGTCGACAAAGATTCAAATATTTGAAAGGGACTTTGATGTTTGAATTTGGTGAGAAATGTTCAAGTGCATATTGATTATTACTGATATGCATTATTTTCCTCAAGATTCTACACAAAAATAACCTTATAATGACAACGTGAAAGAAGTTTGTTTGAATTCCTTTTTTTTTATTAAAAACTTAACCTGTACATAAGTATTCACACCCTTAGCCATGCCACTCAAAATTGAGCTCAGGTGCAATATGTTTCCACTGATCATCCTTGAAATGTTTCTACAACTTGATTGGAGTCCACCTGTGGTATATTCAGTTGATTGGACATGATTTGGAAAGGCACACACCTGTCTATGTAAGGTCCCGCAGTTAACAGTGCATATCAGAGCACAAACCAAGCCATGAAGTCCAAGGAATTGTCTGTAGACCTCCGAGACAGGATTGTGTCGAGCCACACATCTGGGGAAGAGTTCAGAAACAATTCTGCTGCATTGAAGGGTCACAGAAGCATGTAGTCTCTGTTAGCCTTAATGGAAGAAGTTTGAAACAACCAGGACTTTTCCTAGAGCTGGTCTCCTCCAAACTGAGCAACTGATGGAGAAGGGCTTTGGTTTGAGTAGTGACCAAGAATCTGATGGTCACTCTAGTTGAGCTACATGATCATATGTGGAGATACAGAAGGACAAACATCACTGCAGTACTCCACCGATTTGGGTTTTGTAGACAGTTTGGCCAAACTCAATCCTCTCTTCAGTAAAGACACACGAAAACATACTTGGAATTAGCAAAAAAGCATCTAAAGGACCCTCAGACTGTGAGAAACAAGATTCTCTGGTCTGATAAACCCCAATTCCAAGCATCATGTTTGAAGGAAACCAGCTCTGCTCATCGCCTGTAGAGTACTATCCCAAAAGTAAAGTGTGCTGGTAGTAGCCTTGTGCGACTGGGAGAGTGG
This sequence comes from Carassius auratus, assembly GCF_003368295.1. Taxonomy (NCBI): domain Eukaryota; kingdom Metazoa; phylum Chordata; class Actinopteri; order Cypriniformes; family Cyprinidae; genus Carassius; species Carassius auratus. The sequence goes on from NC_039252.1 coordinate 16,783,716, forward strand.
TCAGGATTAAGGGAAAGATGAATGCAGCAATGTACAGAGACTTCCTTGATGAAAACCTGCTTCAGAGCGCTCTGGAGCTCAGACTGGGGCAAAGGTTCATCTTCCAAAAGGACAATGATCCTAAGCACACAGCCAAGTTACCAAAAGAGTGGCTACGGGACAACCTTGTTGAGTGGCCTAGCCAGAGCCCAGACTTGAACCGAATCGAACATCTCTGGAGAGATTTGAAAATGGCTGTGCACCAACACTCCCCATCCAACCTGAGGGAGCTTGAGAGGTCCTGTAAAGAAGAATGGGAGAAGCTGCCCAAAAATAGATGTGCCAAGCTTGTAGCATCATACTCCAAAAGACTCAAGGCTGTTATTGGTGCCAAAGGAGCTTCAACAAAGTATTGAGCAAAGGCTGTGAATACTTATGTGCATGTGATTTTTATTTGATTTTTTAAATAAGTTTGCAAACAAACTTCTTTCATGTTGTTGTTATGGGGTATTGTTTGTAGAATTTTGAAGAAATAATGAAAATAATCAATTTTGGTATAAGGCTTGAACAGAAAAAAAAAAATTTGAAAAAGAAAAAGTGAATACTTTCTGGATGCACTGTATCTGATAATGTAACCAAGTTCATATGAGCAGGGATAAAATAATGGGAAACAATAATATCATGACCTGATGTTTCATATTTCACAAATCTAATTTAATAAAAAAATATATAATTACATTTAATAAAATGCAGTGATGAGCTGGTTTGACTTTCCTCCCCCTGTCTATTTCTCCTTCCGCAGGTGTTCGGCTCTGTAGACGAGGTGGACCCGATCGAATCAGAGCCCAAACCCAAAGACGAGAAGCCACAGCCCAAAATCCCGAACGGCACTCTGCCCAATTGCACCAGTTCTCCAGACTCCGGACACCCTTCATCCCGTAACTTCTCCGTGACCTCGGCCCTCTCAGACTGCTCTCCGAGCACAGAGGAGACATCCACGCAAGAGTCAGGGTCCAAAACCGCAGGCCAAAAGCCACCGTCAGGAGACCAGACAGAAGAGAAGACCAAAGAGGAGCGAGCGGAAAACAGCTCCACTACTCAGGACATGGTCAAAGAAGATGCTGAGGTTTCACAAACAGAGAGCCTTGCTTCAGAAGCTGCAATAAAGCCTCTAGAAAGTGACAAACCCCAGACTTTGAATTCAGAAGACGGCAAACCCCAGACTTTGAATTCAGAAGAAGAAAAACGCAAGACTTTGGATTCAGAACAAGAACAACTACAGACTTTGGATTCCCAGACTTTGAATTCAAAAGAAGAAAAACCCCAGACTTTGGATTCACAGACTTTGAATTCAGAAAAAGACAAACTCAAGACTCTGAATTCAGAAGAAGACAAACTCCAGACTTTGAATTCAAAAGACGACAAACCCCAGACTTTGAATTCAGAAGAAGAAAAACGCAAGACTTTGGATTCAGAACAAGAACAGCTACAGACTTTGGATTCCCAGACTTTGAATTCAAAAGAAGATAAACTCAAGACTCTGAATTCAGAAGAAGACAAACTCCAGACTTTGAATTCAGAAGAAGACAAACTCCAGACTCTGAATTCAGAAGAAGACAAACTCCAGACTCTGAATTCAGAAGAAGACAAACTCCAGACTCTGAATTCAGAAGAAGACAAACTCCAGACTCTGAATTCAGAAGAAGACAAACTCCAGACTCTGAATTCAGAAGAAGACAAACTCCAGACTCTGAATTCAGAAGAAGACAAGCTCCAGACTTTGAATTCAGAAACATCCAAGACAGTAACACAGGAGGTGGCAGATTCAGAGGATGATGCAAACTCAAAAAACACAGCTGATGTGTCTCAAAGAGAAACTAAAATGCAAAACAATGCTGGAAAATCTGAAGAAAATGACATGAATGAATCGCAACAGGATCCTATTGAAGAAACAACCAAATCTTCAGAATCTAAAGAGGTTGAGATTGAAGATCCAGGACATGCGTCTTCTCCGTCTGGAGAAGAAAACACAAAATCAAAAGCAGACCCAGAAACGTATTTGAAAATGGATGAAGGTCAATACGCCAAATCTGATCCACAGCCGTCATTGGATGTTACGAAAATCTCTCAAACGGATGAAATTAAACTTGAATGTTCATCTGAAGCACAGAATGTGATACAAACTCTGAATGAAGCCATCAGTGCACCGCAAACGATTGACTGGGACGCCGGGCGATCCATAATCAAACAGATCACCGATCCAGAGTCTTCCCTATCCAAACAATCTCCGGATATGTCCGACGACTCGCCCTCGGCACTAGAAATGGAGGATATTGCTTCGTCTGTGGTTTATATGTCCTCGGAGAGCAGCGTTTGCAGGACGCCTCTGACTTTGGCTCGTCCCATGGCACCGGAGAAGATAGTCGTGGGAATGCCGGCTCTGGAGCTCTGCATGGAGCCGAGCATCAACACCAGTCCGGAGGGAACAGACTCGGCTCTATCTGAGGAGGAACCGGAAATGGACAACTCATTCCCCAAACCAGACTCTCTAGCCGTCACAGGAGACAAGAACGACATCGTGTCTCCAGTCTCGTCTATCGGGACCACCTACTCGGTATATCACTAAAAACATAATCAGTTTAAAAGAGTCATCTGATGCCAGTTTTCCACAAGTTGATGTGATTCTTTAGGTTCTTAATGAAAGTCTATAACATATTTTGGTTTCAGTTTCTCAATTGTAGTGTAAAACAACCCTTTTTACCCAGTCAAATTCAGCGAGCTATTTCGGTGCATGTCCCTTTAAATGATAATGAGCTCTGCTGACCCCGCCCCCCTCTTCATGAGGTGAGGTGCAGTTCTATGAAACAGAGTAAACTTCAGCTACATTCATCATTAATCTTTCTAACTAGCGCATTATTAGGAAAGGGCAATTTGCAAATAATCTTAAAAAACATTCGGGGGACTCATTCCTTTCAAAAACAGTAATCCACTGTGTCTTAAGCGGCTCGGTTTCGTGACCACAAGACAACAAACACCAAAAAGTCACCATGAAAGTTGCTACTGTGTTCTATATTTCAAGTCTTCTGAAATCACACAGTAGCTCTGTGTGAGGCACAGACCAAAAATTAAATCTTTGCACTCCCTTTAAACATGTTAAACATCTTATTTGGTGTTCCACTAAAGGATCTGGCTCATTTCTGGTTGTACTGTTCCTATAAATGTGTGTGATCTTCAAAGATATATATTGTCTTCTCGTTTATTTTGCAGCAGGAGCAGGTTGACCTTTACACACTTAATCTGCACCGCATTGACAAAGACGTCCAGCGATGTGACAGAAACTACTGGTATTTCACCCCAGACAACCTGGAGAAACTGCGCAACATCATGTGCAGGTAAAATAAAGCGGATCTTATGTTTTAGTTTATATTCTGTGTATAAAGGTCTCTCCAGTCTCTTCTGCTCATCAAGGCTGCATATATTTGTTAAAACTTTACCATAAAAACTGTTAAATATTATTATTATTATTAAAATAAGCTATTTTCTATGTGAATATCTGTTAAAGTGTAATGTATTTCAGTGATGCTCCGCTGTATTTTCAGCATCATTCCTCCAGTCTTCAGTGTCACATGATCTTCAGAAATCAGAATAATATTTGCTGCTCAAGAAACATTTCTGATTATTATCAGTGTTGAAAACAGTTGTGCTGCTGAATCCGTTTGTGGAAACTGTGATGCATTTTATTTTTCAGGATTTACAGATGAATAGAAGGTTTAGAAGAACAGCATTTATTTGAAATAGTATTTCTTGTAACATTATATTTGTCTTTACTGCCACTTTTAATGCATTTTTGTTAATTTTCTTCATTATTTTTCCCAAATCTAAAAGTGAATCAAGTGAAATTTACTGGTGAATTAATGTTTTTTTTCGTGTGTGTGTGTGTGTGTGTAAAGCTATGTTTGGCAGCACCTTGATATTGGATATGTCCAGGGAATGTGTGACTTACTAGCGCCCCTGCTGGTCATCCTGGATGATGGTATGTTAAGTCTGAGTTTTACCCTATTTACTCCATTAAAGGGATACTCCACCGTGTTTTCATATTAAACTATGTTTTTCCCTTACCTAAGACGAGTTGATAGATACCTCTCTCGTCTCAGTATGTGCACTAAATCGCTTTGGCGCGCGTTGACACTTTGAAAGCACTTAGCTTAGCCCATTCATAAATACAGTTACTCGCGTAGTGTAACTCGACCTAGGACGGTAACACAAAACAAAACGTTGCGCTTTTCTAAGCGTGTAAAATGGATAACTATATTGTATGGCGGAATACAATCCATTTTACACGCTTAGAAAAGCGCAACGTTTTGTTTTGTGTTACCGTCCTAGGTCGAGTTACACTACGCGAGTAACTGTATTTAAATAGGGAAAACATGGAGGTGTTTGGTAGCTTCTCTGCTTGGCCCGTATTGAATGAATGGGCTAAGCTAAGTGCTTTCAAAGTGTCTCCGTTAATTATAGAAACAAATGTGAGATTAACTAGGTTTTTTTTAATCAATTGACAGCACTATTAAAAATATACTAACTTTTTTGCATTAACTTAAAGATTGAATGTGAAATTATTGCAATATAAAAGTATATTTAAAAACTTATTAATTTCAGAAAAAAATGTGATTAATTTGTTGTTATTTCTTTAATCATTTGACAGCATTATTAAAAATATACTGCCTTTGTTGTTTGTGCATTAACTTGAAGATGTATTGTGAAATTATTGCAATATAAAAGTATATTTCAAAACTTTAATGTTAGTTGTGATTAGGGCTGCACAATTACATGCCACAATTATGTAATTATCGTTCAAAGCAGCTGTTATGTTATTCTGTGTGCTTAAGATGCGTTTTTTTCTGTTTTCTTAAGGGTTTTTTCCTTTCTTTAATTTAAGTTTTTCAGTTTGAGTGTTTGAGCTTGTTTGTTTTCATATAAAATATGGCATGCAATAGCATCAAACAATGCTATAAACATCATTCAATGTAAATTGTGATATTCGTAATTAATAAATCGCAATGACAATTTCTAGGCAGTAATCGAGAATTATGATTTCTGTCATAATCGTGCATGCCCTAGGTGAGACTGATTGTGATTATATTTTTATTTATTTTTGATTGACAGCTCAACTTAAAACAGTGTTTTTAAACTAAAGCAATACGCCTATTTTTTTTCCCCAAGTGATTATTTGTTTCTGATTGATATTTGACTGTAACTCAGAGGCCATGGCCTTCAGCTGCTTCACTGAGCTCATGAAACGAATGAACCAGAACTTCCCTCACGGAGGAGCCATGGACACACACTTCGCCAACATGCGCTCCCTCATCCAGGTATACTTATTAAACACACATTCTGCTGATGTTCCAGACTCTCTGTGTGTGTGTGTGTGTGTGTGTCTCATGATTGTGTCGCACCTCTTCAGATTCTGGATGCCGAGCTGTTCGAGCTGATGCAGCAGAACGGTGATTACACACACTTCTACTTCTGCTATCGCTGGTTCCTCCTGGACTTCAAGAGAGGTGAGCACGCCGGAAATAAATCAGCTTGCATCTTGTTTATACTGCAAAACAAAACAGAAATGTGAGATTACATGCTAACTGAATAAATAAATAAAAAAATACAGCAAGTAAGCATGCAGCAGTGATTCATTACTTAATGACAAATCAAGCGAGTCAATGTTTCATTCATAATTGTTTTTGAATTGATCAGCTGTTTAAATGAATGACTCAGTGAGTACTACATATACATACATATATATATACACACACATACACACAGTACAGACCAAAAGTTTGGAAACATTACTATTTTAAATGTTTTTGAAAGAAGTTTCTTCTGCTCATCAAGCCTGCGTTTATTTGATCAAAAATACAGAAAAAACAGTAATATTCTGAAATATTATTACAACTTAAAATAGTTTTCTATTTGAATATACTTAAAAAAATAATTTATTCCTGTGATGCAAAGCTGAATTTTCAGCATCATTCCTCCAGCCTTCAGTGTCACATGTAACATCAGTCGATCACATGATCATTTAGAAATCATTCTAATATTCTGATTTATTATGAGTGTTGGAAACACTTCTGCTGTCTAATATATTTGATCAATAAAAGGTTCAAAAGAACTGCATTTATTCAAAATAAATAAAAAATCTAATAATAAATATATTCTAATAATATATTTTCTTTACTATCTCTTTTTATCAATTTAACACATCCTTGCTGAATAAAAGTATTGATTTTATTTAAAAAAAAGAAAAAAAAAAATCACTGACCCCAAATTACTGACCAGAAGTGTATACTGTTATTACAAAATATTTATATTTTAAAAACTTTTTTTTTTTTTTACTTTTTATTCATCAAAGTATCCTAAAAAAGTATCATGTTCTGAAAAAATATAAAGCAGCAGAACTGTTTCCAACTTTGATAATGAATCATCATATTAGAATGATTTCTAAAGAATCATGTGATAATGATCCTAAAAATTCAGCTTTGCATCACAGAAATAAATGATAATTTAAAGTATAATAAATTTCAAATCAATTATTTTAAATTGTAATAATATTTCACAATATTACTGTTTTTTTCTGTTTTTTTTTTATCAAATAAACGCAGGCTTGATGAGCAGAAGAAACTTCTTTCAAAAACATTGAAAATAGTAATGTTTCCAAACTTTTGGTCTGTGCTGTATATAACTTTATTCTTAATCATCATCGAGTGTAATTTAAGTGTTTGAATACAAATCAGCTTATTCTAACCTTTAATATTACAGTAATGTAGCACCAGCGTTTAGTTGAGAGAATCTTTTTCTTAATGTACTGTACCTGATATATAGCCAAAATAATCAAATCGAATTAATCGAATCACAATTAACAAGAGCGCAATGATATGAAAGTGCTACGACAACAAGTCAACAACGCAGTACACATAGCAAGTTTTTTTTAATTATATAATAACTAGCTGTTTCTTAGCTGATTCTTGAAGATTGCTAAGGACTCAGGTGCTGGGATTGAGATGGAAACACCGAACAATGCTGTGAGTGAGTGCTGTTGTTCATCTGTCTTTCAGAAATGGTGTACGATGATGTGTTCTCGGTGTGGGAGACCATCTGGGCCGCGCGTTACGCCTCCTCGGAGCACTTCGTGCTGTTTATCGCACTGGCGCTGGTGGAGCTGTACCGAAACATCATCCTGGAGAACAACATGGACTTCACCGACATCATCAAGTTCTTCAATGGTGAGCCGACCGACCAATCACTGAGCAGTAGGGCTGAGCCGACCGATCAATCACTGCGCAGTAGGGCTCAGCCGACCGACCAATCACTGAGCAGTAGGGCTCAGCCGACCGACCAATCACTGTGCAGTAGGGCTGAGCCGACCGACCAATCACTGTGCAGTAGGGCTGAGCCAACCGACCAATCACTGAGCAGTAGGGCTGAGCCGACCGACCAATCACTGTGCAGTAGGGCTGAGCCGACCGACCAATCACTGTGCAGTAGGGCTGAGCCAACCGACCAATCACTGAGCAGTAGGGCTGAGCCGACCGACCAATCACTGAGCAGTAGGGCTGAGAGCACCGACCAATCACTGAGCAGTAGGGCTGAGCCGACCGACCAATCACTGAGCAGTAGGGCTGAGAGCACCGACCAATCACTGAGCAGTAGGGCTGAGCCGACCGACCAATCACTGAGCAGTAGGGCTGAGAGCACCGACCAATCACTGAGCAGTAGGGCTGAGCCGACCGACCAATCACTGAGCAGTAGGGCTGAGCCGACCGACCAATCACGGAGCAGTAGGGCTGGGAGATGTGATGTTTAGACGATGTTATGTTTTAGAAATCAAGGAGTCACAATATTTTTTTGCTCCCTCAGACTCCTGATTTTCAAACATTGCTCTATCACAACAAACCACGCATGCAGAATCAGAGCCGCTGTGATGGTGTCTTTTGTGTGTTGATCTAGAAATGGCGGAGCATCACGACGTCCCGAAGCTGCTGCTCATGGCCCGAGAGCTGGTGCACAAGGTCCAGATCCTGATCGAGAACAAGTGAACCCACTTCCTTTAGCAATCTGAAGACGCTCCGTGTCAGTAAACTAACCCTCAGCTCAAACAAATGCCAAACTAGTGTTGCTTTCATCTGCCCAGACTTAATATTATTGTATTATTCGATTCATTTATAGCGAATGCATAGTGAAATAGGAAGTTGTGAGAGTAAACGTGACTGCGAATAGAAAAGAGATGAAGAGAGATATTATAAAAATAATAAATAATGTAGGATGCTCTGAGAATAGTTTTATACGAGGTCGTGGATGGCTATGAAATATATAAAGATGATCTATGAATGGCAGGGATGGCGTGCACCCTTTCTAAGACTAGAGGTTTTCTAAAAGCACAAAGTATTCAAATTAATGCTGTATATTTATTTATTTTTTTAAATGTGTGAAAATTAAGACATGAATCATTATTGTGGATGTTTAGCATACTTCACACGTCACTTCGTGATGTTTGCACAGAAGAAGAGACGGCACCTGTTTGCGCCTGGGGAGAAAGTGATTTTCTTTGTCATTTTCAGCTGATTGGGAGAATCTCGAATCATATTTCACCTCTAAATACAAAGGAAAAAATAGGAAATTATAATTGCATTATATTTTTAGGACCATTAACATGTTTAAATATTTGTGAAAATTTAATACATCATTATTGTAAACCGTTTTTTATTTATTTTTTTATTTAAATTAAAATATGTAAAATAAATGCTACAGTGATGTGTGTGTGCGTGCGTTTATATATATATGAGTATACAGGTATATTATTTGTTGCATTACAGTAATGAAAATTTAGAAATAAAAATAAAAATATGAAGATTTTATTTTTTCCCCCTCATTTCACCTCTAAATCCAAAAAAAGAGAAAATTTTAATTTGCATGCTATTTTTAGGACCAGAAATATTTTTTGCATGTTTGCACTTTTTTTAAATCGTTACTGTAAAACATATTTGTTTAATTTAAATGATAAAATGAATGAACACTACATGACGTGTGTGTGTGTGTGTATTGGCACATTACAGTAATGAATATTAGATTATTTATTCGGTGATAAAAAAGCGATTACTTGTCTTAAAAATAAGCTGAATTAGCTTTTTCCCTCATATTTCACTTTTAAATACAATGGAAAATAACAAGAAATTATATCTGCATTCTATTTTTAGGACCTGTTTTTAGACTTTTTGCATGTTTGTTTATTGCATATCTTCATTGTTGTAGTGCATAATGTAAATGTCACCGTAGATTGAATGAAAATGAGATTTGATTTATTCGACAGGGTTTGAATGGCATGCAATGGTCTTAAAAATAGGTGGAATTTCCTTTATGCAAAAAAGAAAAGAGATTGATTTCTTCCTTTTGGTTTTTGGGGTGAAATGTGAGCCGCATGTTTTCTTCACTCAGAGAATCTGTTGAGCTGCTACACAATGACGTACCTCACTTTACTGTCGAAACAACCCATCACCACAGTTTCATTCGTATTGATCTTTTTGCCTTAAGTTCAGGGACGTGTGTGTGTGCTGATGTTCACGTATATCTGATATCTGCCATATAGACATGTGTAAGTGTGTGTGTGTGTGTGTGCTCTTCTACCAGCAGCCAGACTTTTGTAAAGTGTCCCGATCTTTCAGCACTTGTTAGATCTGATGTGATTGTAGTAATCTGCTGTAATGGAGTGTGATTGATTGAAGTGCCACTAACTCCCATCATATCTGTCCTTTCTCTCTCTGTATGCATCGCTGTTTATGCCCTGTAACATAAGCTTACTCTCGCTGTATGTAGCTCATAATATAATCTCTACAAATGTTGGACGTGTGAATTGTAAAAACCTCTTCTGATCGATGTATTCGGCTCACAGCCTCACTACTGACACAAATGATTTGTTGAAACTGTATTGGAAACCTATATATTTTTATCGTCCCCTGTGAAACTACATAGTATATTGTCAGAACTGTGTGCTGCATATGATATAATCTGTATTATAATATTTAATAAATGTATGTGTTGACTGGTTTTCTGGTGAATCGTGTGTTAACTGCTTGGGAATATATATATATATATATATATATATATATATACACACACACACACACACACACACACACACACACACACACACACGTATATTTGATGTTTACATTTACAAAAGATCCAGTTAATACATTAAAAAAAGGTTAAAAATAAATACATTTTGCAGTACCATGAGGCATCATACACATTCCTTTTAATATTTTTGTATTATTTTGTGAAGAATTAAACACTTCTAGCCTACTTCAGAAGCTAAATATAATTTTAAGCACCTCTCAATTTTATTTATTTAATTTATTGTACAGAATGAAATGGTTCTTCGTTAGTAAATATTGACCTTAATTTAAATTTTCCTGTTTTTATTAATTTTCCATTATTATTATTATTATTGTGAAGAAAGAAATGGATTTCAGTAATTTACTAATTACTTGTATTATTATAGTAAAGAATGAGACTTAATTTATTTCAGTAAAGAAGTAAATGATAGAGAGATATATATATATATATATATATATATATATATATATATATATATATTCCAGCATTAACTATTATGATTTTTTTTTTAAGGAAATTATTCAGTTTCTCCGGTAAATATTGACTTTTAGTCATTCCTATTTATTTAACGCAGAAACGTCTAAACTATACACACAAAATAACGGTTCACGGTTGTCCGTTTGTGGTTTTAAATCTTCTTAGCCAAAATGTTTATTAATTTAATTATTTTGGTTTTGTCCTTGGGACTTTTAAATGCGCTTTGCTGACGTAATCATCGTGCGCCACGCGGGACCACGTGTCATCGGCGAGATCACGGAAGTAAACAAACAGTGACTCTCCGCGGACAGAACACAACTCTGAACCGCTAATCCGCGGTGTTTGTGGCCGGTGTGAAGATGGACAGCGTCGGCGAGGGCTGCACGGAGCTCAAGCGCGAGTATGACCAGTGTTTTATTCGCTGGTTCTCCGAGGAATTCCTGAAGGGAGACCGGAGCGCGGATCCGTGCAGCGAGTTATTCCGCAAATACCACACATGTGTTCAGGTACCGCCCTGCATGCATCTATATAGACGCATATACAAGTGTGTAAGGTGCGGGAAATGAGAAATTTGAGCTGTCAATTATTGATGCTCACGTGTTGATCTACAGAAAGCCATCCAGGAGAAGGACATCCCTGTAGAAGGTGTGAAGTTCATGGGCCCGAACAGAGAGAAAGCGGACAGCTGAAGGCTTGGTTGTGTTGGATATGGACCAGGAAAGATGTGTTGGCATCATCAGGACGCTCGGACTGCAGCGATGACCCTTTGATGGACAGACACTTACTGATGAGACTGAAACTGTACATCCAGTGCTTAGCCTGATAGTGAATGGTCATTAGAAAGGGGCATGCTTGAGCTGTCAGATTTCTAAACATGCAGGAGAAGGCATTGTGCAGCGAAAAGGGTTCAGGTGTCGGCGTTTTCTCTGGAAGCTTGTTACGTAATTATTAAAGGTAACTGATACATTTGGTTTCATTGGTTTTTGCCCTCCTCACAATTGCAAATCGGACCGGAGTTTAGTTTAGTTTTAATTTTCACAATTTTTTTCTAAGTAGTTTTTTTTTTCCACTGCAGAATATAAATGGGTAATTTTGAGCTTCTATCTTAAACAGTTTTCTTTTTGCTTGCAATGTTTTTTTTCTTGTAAAAGAGTTTATCATACTTTGACTTTTTCTTATAATTGTGAAAAAGGTAACAATTACTCTTACCATTCTTAATTTTTTTGTTATGAATTCTGAGTCTACATTATTTTATTTTTTTGCATTTTTAAATTTATATATATTTTTTTTTTCAAAAATATCATGTTCTTAGAATTCTGACTTGTCAATGTCAAGTGTATCTGAGTCCATTTTTCCCTTCAGAGTTATAAACTTCTGAGTTTACATCTTTCAATCTTTCTGTGAATTCAGATTTCGGATCTCACAATAAATACTTTTTTTTCACACTTTACCTCACAGTTCTGTCCCTTCGCTCATTGCTTATTCATTCATTATAGAAATATAAAAATAAAAAAAATTATTCAGTTTTAGAAAAAGGCATGCTATAAATTATGGCTCTGATAACAACAATATCCAACACTACTGGAACCTAATTACACCTAGAGCGTCAAATCAGAATAAATCAGTCTATAACACTAATTGAACACTTAATTTAATGGACTAATCAAAAGTCTGATGATGCCAATTAGCCTGAAATGGGCTTCTCAGATGTTTAACCCAATGCATTTCCATGCGTTTCATCAGCTGTGATTGTTTTTCATTTGTTACCAATCTAAACATTTAAACATCATGTGGATAAATGGCTCAGATAAAACAAAGAACATCTTATGATTTATAAATGCAACTGCACAAACATCTCACTAAGGAAATATTGAGAGCCCAACATAATTAAAAAATATTAACTGCTAGAGATGAACACATAATGTTACATTTATTAACTACATTAATGTGGACTAACAAAAAGCAATATTTCTAAAGTACTTAATCTTAATGTTTCAACATTTGTTAATCAAGTATCTGTTAACATCCGTTGATGCATCAAGAACCAGCATTCAATAATGCATGTTTTAATTAATGCACAATAAACCAATTTATTATTGATAATTCAATGATTTCATATTTTAAACCCTGTTTCTAGGTTTTCTCTTATTTCCATCACTCCTGCAAAACAGCAATTTCTTAAAAATGACTCGATGTAGAGTAACCTAGATTCAATGCTTTAATTGGAAAAAAATTAAAATAATAATGCATACAATCATCACATGATACAAAACAAGAAAAAAACAAAAACAAATTCACATAGGGAGATTCCAGAAAAAAAATAACATTTTTAAAAACTTTCAGCCTTTTATGCAAATCATAAAAAATTAATAAAACAGTCGATGTCTATGAAATGGATCCGATTAATCACAAACAAACGTCAATATTCAAAAAAGACAAAACAGGTTATTCATCCTCAGATCGTTCACAATCATAACCACATCTGTAAACATATGCAGCATCATTAACATATCCGCAAGCTCTGCGTGAACTGAACGGTGAAGAAGGCCATCAGGGTCCTACACTGGAATGTGAATTACGCTGGAGAAGGCGCTCATCGATAGTGTCGCGGCGGAGGACTGTGATGCTGCAGCGGCGCTCGGCGGGACGGGGGGCTGTGACGGGTCATGTGACGCGGGGGCGATCGGTAACGGGGCGGCGGTGACCCTCTGCTCTGGTACGGGGGCGAGTATCGTCCTCGAGATCTGGAGCGGGAGCGTGAGCGACCCCAGCTTGTGCCGCGCTCCTCCATCACTCTGATGAAGGACGTCTCTCCCTGAGACACAGACACACAATATTCAGAAACACAGACAGCCACAAACCACAGACACACCGGACAAACAAAAAACTCACACACAAACATATATTTGTAGGGATGCACCGGTTGACCGGCGGCTGCGCGAGCGTATACTGTACCGGTCCGTGCCCTGAACACAGGTAGAACGTGAAGAGATGTTCAGATGAACTTCTCACGTGTTGGATGAGAAACGAAACGGACAAAACTGAAATGTTTTTTTTTTATTTTTTTTTTTATTAGAACTTGCATACACGTTTGAAAAGCCAGAAATAAACGACAGTTCTGCATTAAGATGATTATTTTTATTTTACCTTAAAGTTACATAGACTTAATTTGATTTAAAAATCACCTGCTGTAGCACACTGACAAAAAGTGTTTCATTCACCCAATTAAAACATTTTAGGGTAATGATTCACATCTATATTTGTTTAGTTGAGACAATAAGTTATTTATTTTTCATTGGCTCAAGTAAAACAATACAGATGTAAATCATAACCCTAATTTTTTTTTATTCTTTTTTTATTGGATGAATGAAACAGTTTGCATCTTTGTTTTATTCGCACAAACATTATTGGATTAACTTTTAACATTAACATTTTGGAAAATGTATTTATATAGCAATTTTATTTAGTCTCACCGGTAAAGACCTTTTTTTTATTTAAAACCAAATTTAAAAACTAAAACAAATACTGAATGCTGATTAAGAAACATCTTACTGAACGTGTGTTGATTGTGTTGTTTGGATTGTAGAACTATGCAGTTGTTGCCTTTAATTTCACAAGGTCACAGTTAATATTTATATTTAAGGCCAGTTCTCTGTAGTTTCAACCCAATCCAAAAACAAAAGCTAAATGCTGATGTCTGTACCATCTGTGTTTGTATTGAATGTAGGCTACTTACTGTGCAGTTACTGCTGTTAATTTCAGATGGTTAGTTATTGTTTTCAATAGCCAAAAGCAAGTTTGGCCTATTAAATAACAAATATCTTGTTTATGCACACTTTCCTTCTTTCTTGTTTGTTGCTTAAAAGAAAAAAAAAAATCAGAAATCGTCTTGTAAAAAATCGGTATCGGCCAAGAAAAATCATGATCGGTGCATCCCTATATATTTGTATAGGATATACAGTCAAACCAAAAGTTATTCAGACACCAGATGCTATAGTTGTGACCCTGGAGCACAAAAACAGTCAGAAGGGTCTTTTTTTTTTTTTTTACTGACATTTATACAATTTTCCATTGAGGTCTGGTTTGTCAGTGTTGGAAAATATTTGCTTTTAGAGATGCAACTATATGAAAATCTGGAATCTGAGGGATGCAAAAAAAACCTAAACATTGAGAAAATCATCTTTAAAGTTGTTCAAATTAATTCTTAGCAATGCATATTACTAATCAAAAATGAAGTTTTCATATATTTACAGTAGGAGATTTACTAAATATCTTCATGGAACATGATCTATACTTAAAATCCTAATGATTTTTGGCATAAAATAAAAATGTATAATTTTGACTCACAATGCATTGTTGTCTTTTAAGACTGCTCTTGTGCTCCAGTGTATTTAAATTAAACAGCTTAATAATTTTTTGGTTGTAATTGATTACATACCTTTCTATCAAAGTTATCTGACATTATCAAGATGAATTTGTTCTGACTCAAGAGTTCTTAGCTTCTTAAATGTGCATTAAATAGAAATAAATGGTAGATTAAAACGGCAATGCAGTTAACATTTGATGTTCTGTTTTAAACCTTCTGTTTAAAAATGATTTTATATTTCAGTCCTGAAAGCACCTGAACTCAGAAGTCTAGGCTACATTAGTAGATCATATGCACAAATCTTAAACTATAGACTCACATATACACTAGTTTAAATGTTTGGGATCAGCAAGATTTCTTTTGTCTCTTCTGCTCACAAAGGCTGCATTTATTTGATCATAAATACAGTTAAAATAGTGAAATATTATTACAATTTTAAATATCTGTCTTCTATGTGAATCTCTGTTAAAGTGTAATTTATTTCTGTGATGCACAGCTGTATTTTCAGAAATCATTCGGATTATAATAAACATTTCTAATCACTATCAATGTTAAAAACAGTTGTGCTGCACAATATTATGTGGAAAGAGTGATGCATAATATTTTTCAGTGTTATTTGAGGAATAGAAAGTTCAAAAGAACAGTGTTTATTTAAAACATAAATCTTTTAAAACATTTACATTTCTCAACTGTAACTTAAAAAAAAAAACAATTTAATGCATCCTTGCTGAATAAAAGTATTACTTTCTAAATCTTACCTCTTTTAAATTAATAACTTATAACAGATCTAAAATGTAATAAATTGAGAAAAAAACACAATTATAGTTTTTAAAAAGACCTTAAATGAAAGTCAATGTTAGTGTATCAGAAACTATATATGATAAACAAAAATATCAATGTGTATAATAATAGCAATAAGTCCCAAGAAGCTGTGGTTTACAATTCATTTATAACAGCTAAGGAGCGTTGCCAAGCATGACTCAAAGCGGGGCTTACTGTTTTTATAAAACGGTTATTCCATAAACATATTAAGGTTTCAGAAAATAACAGAGGAAATAAAGTGTGATGTTATTAATAAAAACAATATTCTTCCACCAAACAATGTAGCTCCTCAGAAACAGTTGTGGTTGCTACAAAGTGGTTGCCGAGCAACAAACAGAAGTAAACAAACGGTGTATGATACTTTGTAGCGTAATGTAGAACGGCTTTGAACGTGGCTCAGCCAATCAGAATCAAGGAGCGGAACTCTCAGGTTTATAAATACATATCTTCCCACAGGAATTCAAATCATTAATGCATGAGAAGATAAAGAGCAGTTAGAGATGAAACAATAAACTGTTTTAGGCAAGGCACATTTATTTTAATCGAACAATCTTTTTAGAAATAAATAAATGAAAGCCCAGAGGGATGAAGTGATTTTGTCTGTTAAGTTTAGGACCCTGACCTGATGGGATCTGAACTCGGTGCTGTCCAGGCGTCTCAGAGCGTACTCCATGTCCTCTCGTCTCAGGAACTCCACCACCCCCTCGCCGTCACGCTGCACGTCTGCGAAACACACGTCTCCAGCCTCCCGCATGTGGTCCTTCAGATCCTGCCAGCTGCCGGAGGGAGGAAGACCTGCACACGGGTCACAGCTCGTCTGAGAGCGCTGCAAACATCTGTGTCAGATCAAGATGACCACGCTTTTGCACAACAACTCAAGCGTTCACATCCGTTACAGTAAATCATTATCAGGAAGTAAAAAGTAAAGGTGAATAATAAAAATAAAAAAATTGTGTCATTATTTACTCACTAAATCCATCTTCACAACACACATTGAGATATTTATAAAGAATTGGAGAGGTTTATGTCTCCACAAAAGGTAAAATAATTCGATCAAAAAGATCTGTTCATCATATAAAGAAATGAAATCACTTCACTGGACGAGGATCAGACTTCTGGATTCGTGTGAATATGTTAACTTTCTGGAGCTATTAAAGACTTGTTTGATGGAGAGATAGAAAACCCCTAGGGTTTATCATTAAACTTCATTTTAAAGATGAATTCTGGGTTCGATGAGTAAATGGTGACTACTTTCATTTTGGGGTGAAAGTATTTAAAGGTCTCTTTAAATACTCTTTAGTAAAATTATTGAGTTACTTCACTATCACTAATATTTATTTATATACTACTACAATTTTTTGTTAATACTGTGAATTAAAATTTACTTTTGTATTATTTTTTAAATGAATGTCTATACAGTTGCTTTTATTCATTTAAATTCAGTATTGGTTATTTTACTACAAGATAAACTAAATGAAAATGAGAATTGTTGCCTCTGCATCTTATTAATAATTTGAATTAAATTAAGCTTTTATATTTATCATTTTTATTTTAAATGTGGTTAACGTTTAAGTAAATTTTTGGTGTTTTTTTTTTTTTTTTAACCATTTCTGTTGTTTTTAAATATGTCTATACAGTTTTATTAATTTTATTTAAATTTTAGTTATTTTATTACTAGACAAACTCAAAAATGAGAATTGTTGCCATGATAACTTTTTAATAATTTTAATAAATTTTAACTTTTTTATTTTCAGTTTTCATTTTAATTTTAGTTAAAAAAATTTATCATTTTTGGTGTTTTTACCATTTCATATAGAGTTGTTTTTATTCACTTTTAGTTCAATTTTAATTATTTTACTACAAGACAAACTAAATGTAAATGAAATTTGTTGCCTTGGCAATCAGCTAAAATTTTTTTTATTTAATTTAATTTTGTTTATATTTATATATTATATTTACACAATGATATTCTAGATTTTTTTCTACATTTTTTATAGTTTTAGTAACCTACAATAGCCCTGTGATACAATTCACTGAAGTAGTTTTATCAGGACTATTTTAATTCTTTTTATGGAGCCTCAAACCTCGTGACTCACCCGTCACAATAACACGAAACTCAGATCTGCGCGACGGAGGTCCAAACCGTCCCCGCGGTCCTCCTCCTCCTCCTCCCGCAGGTCCACTAAACTTGGATCCGGAAGATCGTGGATATTCCACACGCAGCTTACAGTCTCCAAACCCATATCCATTCCTCCCAAAGACGGCGTCCTCAGCATCCCTAGAGGAAGAGAGGAAAGTGCTCCTAACTTTCGTTCTACACGTGAAAAAGCCTCGTCCGTGTTCTCGGAGGGCGGCGCGACTCACCGTGGATCCTCAAACCGCACGAAGGCGAACGGGATGGTGCCTCTGTTGTTCTTCAGCTCAATATCACGAATCTTTCCATATTTGAAGAAGAGATCCTCAATGTCCCTCTCCTGGACGTCCATGGGAAGGTTTCCCACGTAGATCCGTCCGTCCGACATGGTTTCAATCCCGCTGGACCTGCAGCCTTCGAGGAATTACAGCGTTTTTACAGCGTTGAGAACATCCAAACTCTAGTCCGTCCTATTAAAGCCTCTATTTATAAGTCTAAACTCTGGCGGCTGCAGAACATGACGAGTTCAAGAAACCCAGACACAGGAGCCTCCAGAACCACAGTCTGAAAACAAACTTAAAAAACAAGGACAATCAGTTCAAATGCACACTTATAAATCATGAGGATATTTAGTAAAGATCATGTTCCATGAACATATTTTGTAAATTATTTTCCTAGCGTAAATATATCAAAACTTAATCTTTGATTAGTAATATGCATTGCTAAGAACTTCATTTGAACAACTTTAAAGATGATTTTCTCAATATTTTTTTTTTTTTGCTCCCGCAGATTCCAATATTTTCAAATATTGTCCTCCTAACAAACCATACATCAATGGAGAAATTATTTTTTGTATAATGTATAAATCCTAATTTTAAAAAATTGACACTTGACTGGTCTTGTGGTTCAGGGTCACATGTGATCAATATTTAGTGACTATACTTCAAGCAAAGGCCTAGAAAAATGACTTTTAATATGAAAAATGCCATGCAACATATATTTTAATAGACTGAAGATAACAAATAACTCTTAAATAAACCTCTTGTATTTCCTTTGTAAAGAGAATCGCTATGCAAATATATGTGTTTGAAAATTTTATACTACAATCAGTTCATATTTAATCATATTTTAATTCTGCAGACTTTAAAAATTTCATAAAAGAAGTCGAATTCAAGCAAATCTAAGCACAGCCATATCTCATCTTACGGATTTAATTCGTTATTTAATTCAAAATATCAACATATATCCGTTCATTTCCACTAGTATATAGTATTCATCTTTTTAAGAAAAATCTAAAACTGTAATATGTGTGTTTAATAATAACAATACAACACACTCATGTTAGCATACTAGCTGTTAGCTTCTTTGTTGAGACAACTGCTCAAAGCAAAATGTAAAAACAGCAGGAAATAACAAAGTCGGAGTTTTTTCTCATGCACGAATGTGTAAAAGATTGAATATAACCGATATTAATAGTTTGATTCACCTTTGTAGTTTGCAGATCGTGATGAGGACCGAGGATAAACACGCGCACGCGCTTCCCCGGATCAGGAAGTGTCCGACACCCAACTTCCGCCCCCTTCAGACCGAGACGAGCAACTGCATAGCACGGCTGACACAGCATAAATAAATATAGGGACCGTTTTCATCTTAAATTATTTTAAATTTTTATTTCATATCATTTTAGTCATTTTTTTTAAATGTCAAAAATGAAATGAAACGAAACAAAACGAAAAAATATTAACCTCCTGAGAAAGTCAACTTTTTTTTTTTTTTTTTTTTAACTTTTTTTTAAATAAACAATAACAAATAAACATAGAACAAAAACATATGGGGGGATGCAATCACAATTAAAAGGTAATTAAATAAATAAACAATACAGTTTAGAATTTAGAGTTTCAGGAGAGGAAATAGAGCCATTAATCTGAAGGGAGTGAATTAACCTTTTTTATTTAAATAAACTTTTTTTTTTTTTTTGCCAAATTCAATTAATCTGTCTCTAGATCTTACAAAAGCTCCCTTTGCTTTTTCAATATACAAGGAAAGTAATTCCTCTTGTAAAGAAGATCTTCTTCTGAGAACTGTTTATTTAAGAGATCAGAAATAGTTTTAAGTAAAACTGCATATTATTTTTCTTTTCAAAGGAACGTTTTTGACTAAAATAAATTGAAAAAATATCTGCACTCAAATTTAAAGAGCTCCCGTTTGGCAGTAAAACATATATCTGCCCTCGATTTGATTATTATTATTATTTTTTTTTTTTGTTATATCTGAGCAGTATAAATCATTAAGCAGCAGGGAACAGTTTAATTTCCAGGAACCAGGGAATTTTTGGCTTCAATATTAAATCAATAACGCAAGTATCAGTTAGTGGTGAAGGACTACAAGAGACAGACATCAAAGATGAAATCAGAAAAACAGACTAGCCATAAATATGAGATTTTTGAGTTTGATCTGGTTTAAACCAAGTAAACGAGGTGGAACAAGGATACAGAAATATGCATGCATCAAATCAAATCTAGAGATTGACACAAACCAGAAATGACTGGATTAATAGCATTTTGACATTGTCTTGGAGGATATCGGTCTTCTTCAGAATAATTAGAGGCTTCATTGAAATCTCCTCCAATAATCGAGCAGAGGGGAACTTTTTCCAGAATAAGCAACAAAATCTCTGACATAAGGGTAGCATTCATATCAGATCTATTAAAACCAAATACATTCACTAAAATTAAAATAAGATTCATCCATATGTATCACAACCATTTACCATCTTCCTTCTGTTAAATTTTTAATTAAATCTAATATCCCTCGAACATTAAGTGAAGAACAAGAAAAAGTTAACATTAATGAACGATGTAAACTACCCTAAACAGACTAACAACTGGCCTATAAAATTACAAATAGGCAAAGGATAAAAAAGAAAGAAAAGGAATAACTAATTTGAGCTTGCTCAGAATATAAAGGTAAGAAAGCCAATTTACTGATATCTGATTTAAACTTCTTCTTCTTCTTCTTTTGAGACCAAATTTTAAATGCATCTCCTCCTAGATTTTTTTAAAGCTAGAACCACCAAACTCGGAGAGTAACACAATTTCAGTTCTCTGTATATATGTGCTGTACATGTGGAAGAATTTACAATAAAGCAGACATGACTGTTACGCTGGTTTTAACTGATTTTATCTGGATCAGCATAGAAACACTTGCTAATCATGCTAAGAACATACTAGTATTTTGCTAATCATGAAGAAAATATGCTAGCGACATGCTAGTAACTTGTTAATTGATTGATTGATTGATAGCACTTTATTGTCCGTGTACACGGAAATTTGTCTTGCAATACAAGCTCCAACCATCATCATTAATCATTAATTAATCATGCTAATGAGATGCTAGTCACTTGCTAGTCATGCTTGCAACGTGCTAGTCACTTGTTAATCATGCTAACAACATGCTAGTCACTGCTAATCATGCTTACAACATGCTAGCGACATGCTAGTCATTTTTAATCATGTTGTAAACATACTAACGACATGCTAGTAACTTGTTAATCATGCTAATGACATGCTAGTCACTTGCTAGTCATGTTAGAACATGCTAGTCACTTGCTAATTGTGCTAACGACATGCTAATGACTTGCTAGTCATGCTAACAAAATGATAGTCACTTGCTAATCATGCTAGCAAACATGCTAATCACTAGCTAATCATGCTAGAAACATGCTAGAAACATGTTAGTCACTTGCTAATCAGGCTAATGACATGCTAGTCACTTGCTAATCATGTTAGAAACATGCTAGTCACTTGCAAATCATGCTAACAACATGCTAATGACTTGCTAGTCATGCTAACAAAATGCTAGTCACTTGCTAATCATGTTAGCAAACATGCTAATCACTTACTAATCATGTTAACAACATGCTAGAAACATGCTATTCACTTGTTAATCATGCTAACATCATGCTAGAAACATACTAGTCACTTGCTAATCATGCTAACGTCATGCTAATGACATGATAGTCACTTGCTAATCATGCTGGAAACATGCTATTAACATGCTAGTAATGCTAGCAACATGCTATTCACTTACTAATCATGCTAACAACATGTTAACAATATGCTAGTCACTTGCTAATCATGCTAATGATATGATAGTCACTTGCTAATCATGCAATCAACATGTTAGTCATTTCCTAATGATGCTGGAAACATGCTAGCAATATTTATTTGTCTATTTATCTATTTTTTGATAGATTGTATTGCCTTCAAAAACTACTTCAAAATAGTTAAAACTGAAAAGCCTCAAACTTTAAGCTTTTAAAAATACTTGGCTACCTGGCTAGGCTTTTTCAAGCCAACTTAAAGTTTGCCTACAAACTTTACAATCTAGTTTAATGTATATATTAATATCCGTCTCAGATAACCAGATTTTCTCGTTTCCCAGGCTGACTGTTTGAAGTGCTCCCACTAAAGCCAAACCATAAACCAGTTTAGTAATTTTACACGAAAATGTACATTTTATAATACTAATTACTGATTATTTTATTTTATCATTATATTATAAATTATATTTAGCAGCTGATTTTATCATGAGGGACTTACCAAACAGTCCTGAATCAAACTATGTATGTACACACCTTCATTAATACATAACGGTAAAAGATCATGAATAAACCCTTGTTGGGTTTGAAATATAAACTGTGTGTGTGTGTGTGTTTGTTTGTGTGTGTGTGTGTGTGTGTTACAGAGAGGGATTGCCTACATCAGACAGTTCATAAAACATGAAACAAGTAAACAGTGCCGCTTTTCATGTTCTTATTTAATCAGATGGGTGTGTTCTCCTATTGCTTGATCCAGATGGATACTTTATCACCTACAAACATCAGACAGTAATACAGTGCCCCGCCCCTTTCACAGAAAACAGTAATACAGTGCCCCGCCCCTTTCACAGAAAAATTAATACAGTGTCCTGACCCATACACAAGGAAACAGGAGTGAGTGTTTCTCTGTCACCACGGCTGGAGTAGAGCTAGATGTGTCCGCAGATTCATCATAGAAATACTTTACAGAATTGAGCTCTGCTAGCCGTCTTTGGTCAAGATGGGCGATCCCTGGGTTTATTTTAGGAACTAATGTGATCATGCAATCCTGCTTTAACAAGGACTGAACAGGTAGGCAGGCAGGGTTCAAATCTTTTCTGATGTTAATCAGCAAACTGGCTGTTCTTGATACACATTCTGTACAATGAATCCAAGAATATTGTATTAGTTTCATAATGTGATTTCAGATCAAAGCCTTTGAACACACAGAGGACAATGAGCTGAATGTGTTGTGATTCACGTCTGACGAGTCTTATACAAAGTACATCACGTGTGTTTTTCAAATGAAAAAATACATTAAATAAAAAATATATTACAGGTTTTACAGAATTTTTGTCTTACCTTAAATTCTCAAAATATACTCAGAAAATATGAAGACAAATGTATTACATGTTTCTTATAGGTAAAATAAAATAAAAAATTGTTTAAAAGTACACTCTTAAAAATAAAGCTGCTTCACGATGCCATAGAAGAACCTTTTTGTCTAACCTTTCTGTTTCACTAAAGCTTCTTTGTGGAGAAAGAAGGTTCTTCAGATTATAAAAAGATAAGAAAGAGATGGTTCTTTGACTGAATGGTTCTCTTTGGAACCAAAAATGGTTCTTCTATGGCATCACTGTGTATAGTATAGTGTATAGTATTTCTCATTTTTATTAAGTTTAACTTGATGTACTAAAATAACTAAAACTGAACTAAATTTAAAATTAATAAAAAACTTTACAGACATAAAAAAAACAATAAGAATGATAAAAGTGCAATAAAATGACTAATAAAATGAACATGGCAGTAATGAAAATATTAATATAAACTAAAATATGATCTTAAGTTAAGTTTTGTCCACTTAGTTAGAAATGTTCTACATCACTGATTTCACTTCATACAGTAAACGCTGGGTTTATAAGTTGAGCTGAAATGTTTATTTAGAGATTAAGGCAGAAGTTGAATCTTTGAAACAGAGGTTGTTCTTGTCAACATTTGCAAACTGCTGTTTGGTGTGTCATCAGAGAGTATAAGACACTGTTTTTGTACAAATACTGACTGAGCATCCCACAAACTAGTTCCTATAAAGACACTGTTTACACAACAGTGCATTATGATACTCTCACAACTGAGCAGGACAGGTCAAGAAAGTGTCTCTCTTTACAAAAGCTAAATATGTCCTGTAAAATCATTATTATAAAACAACACAGCAGACGGGTAATAAGTCTTAGTTAAATGCACCACAGATGGCCTTCTTTCACACACGTGTGTCTGAGCAGTCTATTGTCAGTCACATTAAAATTGTATTTTTCATGGAAATGCTAATGTTTTCACATTGGACTGAAACTTACTTTGCATACACATAACTAAGGTCATTAGTTCTCCACTGGTAACAATGGAAAAATACAAAACCTGTGCTAAAAAGTTGACAAAAACACTGAGTCCCAGATTTGATGACAATACTGCATTATGAAAGATTTATAAATATATATATAAAAAAGCTGCAGGTCATTTTTTTGACCAGAAACACTAAATAAGCACAAGTCTAGCATGAGTTTTGATTGACTATAATATCAGCTTTTCTTCAACGCTCCTAGTTTTAGTTAGTAAGTTTCACCACTTCCATAGTTTTATCATCTGTTTTCATCTGTGTCTTTCAGGACAAACTGACTGATAGCTGAGTGACCCTCTCTTATAAAATGCCTGCTAACTTGTAAGACTAGTCGAAGCAGTTTATGCAAGTGGCCACAGGTTTATTGGACTCATTCGTCTGTGTATGATTTGATTTGAAGGATCCAGGAGCGTTTGGAAGGGTGGATCAAATGGGGAATCGACTGATACAAAAGCTGTTTTTGGGGATGTTTGTGATTTGCATGATGGGTTTCTACTGTTTGAAGACATCAACCCTCCTCGCTACACACAGGTCGGTGTATATAGCACATTAAAAAAGCTTGTTACATTCAAATAAGTATGTGTTCTCATTTTTATTTTTATTTTTGCATTATTTTGGTGCCATGTGATATACTGTATATATAAAAAAATCCCATTAAATTGATATTTAAAAAGTTGCCAGATATCCACTGTAAAAATACCATGACAATTCTTACAGCATCAGAGGCCTGTCTATTTAAAATCTTATAACAATTACTTTTAATTTAATTATGTAGATTATGAAATGCTCTTAATGCCAATCTACTTGATCTGCCAGACTGTGCGTTTTCCCCATAGACTTGATAAAAACAGGTTTTACTGTATGATGTGCTGATAACCAGGATAATAATAATAAGGGTGGAAAATCAGCAAGTCAAATAATGAATCAGATTTCGTAATAAGCCTACCATGGCCTATCCATAAAATAAGGCTAACATGTTTAG
This sequence comes from Carassius auratus, assembly GCF_003368295.1. Lineage (NCBI taxonomy): Eukaryota > Metazoa > Chordata > Actinopteri > Cypriniformes > Cyprinidae > Carassius > Carassius auratus. The sequence goes on from NC_039252.1 coordinate 16,809,110, forward strand.
ACAAAACACCATCAACATGTCAAACATCAATTTTAATAACCTGAAATGTAACACGAAACACCCTAATGTACGTCACTGTTAATGAAAATGAGAGAACATTTAATTATTTAAAGAAAATGCGATCATAAGTCATGCAAAGACTTCTGGAAATGACCTTTTAGTGTTTTTTAACACAGTACTTATATATACAATAAATAAAAATGTATATATATAATGAGAATGCCTTTAATCGTAACCTGAATGTAAGTTTGAACTTGAATGTAAGTCTGAAGTAAAATGGAATAAAATCTAAATATATATGCTTTATTTTCAAATAAAATTCAAATATAAGTCTTTTTAATCTTCATGTTTTCATGCACAAAACATATTCAAGGCATTTCTATACAAATAGCTTTTTATTTAATTGTATATTTCATTATTTTCAATAAATTAAGTTTAAAGGACCATTTCACACTCTTAAAAATAAAGCTGCTTCATGATGCCATGGAAGAACCTTTTTTGTCTAAATGGTTCCATAAAGAACCTTGAACATCTGAAGAACCTTTCTGTTTCACTAAAGCTTCTTTGTGGAAAAAGAAGGTTCTTCAGATTATAAAATGAGCAGAAAGAGATGGTTCTTTGTCTGAATGGTTCTTTGGAAACTCAAAAAAAGTTTCTTCTATGACATCGCGGTGAAGAAGCTTTCAAGACGCTTTATTTTTAAGAGTGCATGTCCTTCGAAGTCTTCTGTGGTTGTGACAGTTTGTGTTTATTCCTGTCTTTTCAGTGTTTCTCTGGCTCCTTGTGCATCAAAAGTGCGTAACAATTCTCAGCGAACTCTCAAAGCAGATGTGACTTGCAGTCCTAAAGTCAACCTGATGTTCATGAAGACCCACAAGACGGCGAGCAGCACTTTGATGAACGTTCTCCTGCGCTTCGGAGAAAAGCACCAGCTGAGGTTTGCTCTCCCCGACGGCCGAAACGACTTCTTCTACCCGTCCAGCTTCTTCCGAACCCAAGTGAAGAGTTACCAGCCCGGTCTGTGCTATAACATCGTGTGCAACCACATGCGATTCAATGCACCCGAAGTGGAGAAGCTGCTCCCGGAGGATGCCTTCTTCTTCACCATCCTACGAGATCCCGCAGAGCTCTTTGAGTCTTCGTTTCACTACTACAAAGCCTACGTGCCTCAAACGTGGAGAATCCCTGGAGGAAACCAGTTTGAGGAGTTCCTCGTTGATCCAAACCGCTACTACAACCCACAGGGAATCAACGCTTTCTACCTCAAGAATCTTCAGTTTTTCGACTTCGGCTTCGAGAATAACTTGGAAGCTGATGACGTGAGAGTCCAAGAAAGCATCGAGTACATGGAAAAGCGCTTTCAGTTGGTTTTAATCTCGGACCACTTTGAGGAGTCGCTCATTCTGCTGAAAGACGCTCTGTGCTGGCAGATGGACGACTTGCTGTTTTTTAAACTCAATGTTAGAAATGCCACTTCTGTGTCTCCCATGAGCCCTGAACTGAGGACTCGAGCTCGGGAATGGAATGGTGCCGACTGGCGACTTTATCAACATTTTAACACCACTTTCTGGGCGCTCGTGGAGGCCTACGGCCGGAGCCGAATGGAGGAGGAAGTTAAGGAGTTGCGTAGGAGAAACGCAGAGATGGAGGCCATCTGTATTGATGGCGGAGGAGCCGTGGAGGCGGCGGAAATCACGGACAGACACATGAAGCCCTGGCAGCCCATCGGAAAAGCTTCCATACTCGGATACAACCTAAAGAGCGACATCAAGCGACAGTATGAGGAGCTCTGCAGGAAGATGCTGACCCCTGAGATCCAGTATCTGACTGATTTAGGAGTCAATCTGTGGGTCACTAGGTTATGGGGCTGGTTTAAGGATAGTGTTGTTCAGTTTGGGTTGAGTTAGTGTAATTGCTACATTAACAACTTACATTAATACACTCTTTTTATCACGTTTCCAGGGTTGCTAGATCACCAACAGTGTAAAAATAACCCAATTCCATGGTAAAACCAAAGACATGGCAACCCTGCATATATCAAGACTTCTGAAAATGAGCGTTAACTGGGAATTACATGGTAATTCAGTTTTCATCTCCAAAAACCATTTTACAGTTTTACCTTAAATTTACAGTTAAATACAGTGATTTTATTGGCTGATATAATGGTAATATACCAATCTACTGAAGCACTGAAATCTGTTTTGATTTTTTGTAATGCACTGATAACCACCAAAAGCAGGTGCTAAAGAAACAAAACCTATCACAAGCAGCTTTTAAATATTAACAAATATTAGAGTAATTCACACAACCACTAAACACATTCACGGTAACACACGCGAAACTGAAATAATGTAATAAACATTCATTTAACAACATTAGATGTAACATATAACCCTAATGTACGCAACTGATGAGAAAAAAAAAGGATGTAACATAGGTATTTATATATAAAAATAAAAAAATGTATCGAATTCGAAATGTAATGCAAGTTATTCTGGGAGTGGCAATTTACGGTTATTCACTGTAAATTATACATTATTTTTCCACTTCCAAAAATGGTATACTACCGTAAAATTACATGTAATGTCCAGTACAGTTTTTCTCCATATATAGTAGGGGAAGTTACCGTTAATCTTTCAACAGGTAGCATTTTTACAGTCTTTTACCGTTAAATTCCAACAATTTTTTTTTACAGTGTATAGTTACATAAATAAGAATTTAATTAAATAGTAGAAAAAAAAAGTAAAAATAGTAAAACAGTTTAAATAAATACTCTAAGTAAATAAATTCTAAATAAATAAATACATACACATTATAACAGTACTACAGTGCTATAATGAATTAAAAAAAAAAACTTCACAGAGGCTAAATATTCTTGACATTTATAACAATAGCTTTTGACAGTATTAATTGAATATTTACTTAAGAAACTATACAGATTTTTTTTTAAGTATATGGTCCATAGTATATGGAAGGTTGATTTGGGGGTCTATAACAATCTAAAAGATTGTAAAACCCTGGAATAATTGAACCAAATAGTGCCCTTGAACCCCTGAGCCTAAATAAGCTTTAACTTATTTATTCAGCTTTCAAATCTCTATTTCAAAAAACTGACCCTTATGACTGGTTTTGTGATGCAGTGTTTATTGTCCAGAGATGGAAGAGAGACTATACTGTAACTGCAAGGAGAGAGTAAAAGGGGTCATCTGATGCTTTTTTAAAGATCATTATTTTGTGTATTTGGTGTAACAGAATATGTTGACATGTTTTAATGTAAAAAAAGAAAGAAAGTGTACATTATTGTAGGTCCTCTATGCCCCGCCTCTCTCAAACACATCGTTTTCTACAAAGGCCGTCCTTCTGACAAGAGCAGTCTGCTCTGATTGGCCAACTGACCCAGTGCATTGTGATTGGCCCAACACTGCAATGTAACGCCCCTTTCCATAATTGTGAGTTTCATCTTTCAAAGTTAATGTAAAGAAAGTTAAAAATGTCCTTAGTTTAACCATCAGTTCAAGACTGAAAGTGGAACAGAGTCGTATGACAGACAGTGATGAAGTTCGTATGTGTTTGCAGTACACAAGCCACGGATGGTTAAGACACATGACTCAACTGTGTGACCCTCACACACACACACACACACACACACACACACACACCCGTGACACGCAAAACTCAGCTTTGGATCATTCAATAGCAAATACTTCAACTACACTAGCTGATTCAGAAGCACCAGATTGTCGTAGCAAAGTCAGAATGACCTCTTCTCCTAGGTTCACGAAATTATTGTTCATAAAATGCGTAGCTGTTCTGTTGTAAATAATCTTAAAGATCCCTAATTGCATCTATTTTCTGAAAAACAAATAAAGTGCTTTTGTTTTCTCCTCGATACACACACATCTCCCATGACCATGACCATGACTGCTTCAACACTAACTGTGTTACTGAAACCACTGCGTCTTTCTTTGTGTGAATATTTGGGCGGCATTACACAAATATTTCCACATAGTGTTGTAGACGTGTGGGGGCGTGTTTAAACGATGTGTTTTAGGGGGCGTGGCAGAGTCTTAACTTTGATAAAGAATATCTCTTTGGGTATGATACTTTAGTCTTTTCAACTTTACAGATTTTCTTCATGCACCCAGAGCTTGTCCAAAGAGACTCCAGAGAGAAAGGAAAAATTTTAATTGCATCATTTGACTGCTTTAATAATGCTTGTCACATCACATTAGATTAGATTAGATTCAACTTTATTGTCACTGCACATGTAAGGTACAAGGCAACTAAATGCACTTAGCATCTAACCAGAAGTGTAATAAGCAGTAAGTAAAGGATATACAGTGGTCAAAATATGTTACAATATTCTAGTGTGCAGATGGATTATTCAGTATTCTGTCAGACAGTAGTGCAAGTAATAACAAGTGTAACTGTTTTTTGTTGTTGCTGTAAGTGGTGTGTGTGTGTGTGTAGGGGGTACATCTAAATAAACCAAAGACTTTGGTTTGCGCCTCCAAACTGAGAGCGAGAAAAGAAAAAGTAACATTTAATTTCGATTGACTAAATGCATTGGAGAAGTATCATTATTTCATTATATTAAAATGTGATTGCTTCCTAGTATAGCGCAGTTTTATATTATTACTGCACAGTGTTTTAGGTTTTACTGCACAGTTTTTTGTACTAGCCTACTTGATTGCAGTAGTAATGTGTGCTTATTTAATCCAGGTACATAAGTGCTTTATTAGAAGCCTTGAGTAAGTATTAGGAAGTTATTTCATTTACCTTTAATTTCATCTGTGTGTAGGCTACCTATTTGCTTTCAGTCTAATCTGTGTACTATGATAATAAACTGCTGAAAAAAATTAAAGCTGTCGTCACATACTTAAGCATAAAGAGAAATATGACACTCTGGCGTTTAAATGTTTAAAGTAATAAATAGGAAGGTTTTTATTTAAAACTGTTATTACAAAATTACGAGCTGACTTTTCAGGCGACCACCAATCGATTTCAACCACGTCCATTGCTGGGCTCTTATTGGACAGCACGGCGCTCTCCAATGGTAAATGGGCGGTGCTTAATGGATGGTACAATTTCAGTTAAGGTGTGTCTGAAAGATCATATTTTAACTCTACACTGTTTGTTTTTAAATAACATCTATTAAAGTTAATCTAAATATCATTATATAGATGTAAAGTCACTGTTGTTGAAGAAACAGCGTGGTCAGGTGGTATCACTTAAGACTGACCAATCACATGCATTTGCAAGATAAAGATTTTTAAAGAATATTTTATATAATTTACACAAGTGGATTTCATTTTAATCCTATGTATAAATAATCTGAACATGTAGATTTAAAATATATACTTCCGTGAGTTAAAAAGTCCTCAACAATATACACAAAACCATAGACAGTAAAAGAAATACTCTGAAAAGAGGAAAAGAGTTACAAATAGATAATGTTTTTAAGGCTTTTTTGTTCTCAGACAACTTACAGACAACAAGTTCTTTCACAAATATAAGAAAGAGAGGTTAAGCATTAAGCTATTTAGATTTTAGAAAATAACTCTTTTGCTCTTTCAGTTGTGTGTATTGGGTGATACTCAAAAAATAAATCAAAATCCTTAGAGTGTGGACAGGCAAAATAATCAAATGGAGTATCAAGGCATTCATTGTCTCTATCATCTTTCCCTTAATCCCCCTCTTTCTCTCACTTTGCACATCGAGTTTCCCTGCAATATGAAATAAGCACTTTCAATAATCTATATTAACTATGCAGCCATCAGTTGTATGTCCCAATGATCACAGTCCTACTACTGATAACCTTATAAATCATAAAAGCACATATTTTTCTAAGAGTGTAGCCAGCATGTTTAGTTTTACTTATAGCTTAAACTTTACCTGAAGGTTCCTGCTCTGACTCAAAAGCTGAACCGTCCACCCCGTCTTGTTCAACAGTGGGAGCACTTGCAGCACTAGTGCTACTGTTGCTTTCTTCCTCACCTTCAATACAAATAAATAAGCATTGTTTCAGTCCGCTTCTGTTTCAGACCTAATAAATCCTAAAACATCATGCCAAAACATTTTCGTAAATGGACAATACTAAAAAAGATGAACTACAGTTTCATCAGAGATGTCACGGAAAGAGCAACTGGAGGAAACATCCCTTTTGAACTTTTTCATGTAGTGTTTTCCAGGGTAGCATTTATGAATTATTTTAAAAGAAATCTCTTTTACTTTATTGGTTAAAAAAAGAGATGTGGAAGCGTCTACATGTGTAATTTGTCTTTTTGACTGTCTGTCAGTAAATAAACACTAGGCTATATAATAATATAATAATCCAAGTATATATAGCCTAGTTCGGGAGTTCGGAGCTGGTTCATGAATCATTTGACTCAGTTTGGGAGTTAGGAGCGGGATCGCGAATCATTTGAGTCAGTTCGGGAGTTTGGAGCATGAATCATTTGAGTCAGTTTGGACGTTCGGAGCGTGAATCATTTGAGTCAGTTCGGGAGTTCGGAGCGGGATCACGAATCATTTGAGTCAGTTTGGGAGTTCGGAGCGGGTTCGCGAATCATTTGGGTCAGTATGGGGATTGCGAATCATTTGCATTAGTTCGGGAGTTCGGAGCAGGATCGCAAATAATTTGAATCAGTTCGGGAACTCGGAGCGGGTTCGCGAATCATTTGAGTCAGTTTGGGGATCGCGAATCATTTGAGTCAGTTCGGGAGTTCGGAGCGGCTTCGTGAATCATTTGAGTCAGTTCGAGAGTTCGGAGCGGGTTCGCGAATCATTTGCGTCAGTTTGGGGATCGCGAATCATTTGAGTCAGTTCGGGAGTTCGGAGCGGCTTTGCGGATCATTTGAATCAGTTCGTGAGTTTGGAGCGGGTTTGCGAACCGAGTCAGTTTGGGGATCGTGAATCATTTGAGTCAGTTCAGAGCGTGAATAATTTTAATCAGTTCGGGAGCTCAGAGCGGAATCGCGAATCATTTGAGTTAGTTTGGGATATCGGAGCGGGAACGCGAATCATATGAGTCAGTTTGGGGATCACGAATCATTTGAATCAGTTCGGGAGTTCGGAGCGGGTTTAGCATTTTTAAATAATTTAGTAGCTAGTTCTAATTACGTTTTCCATCCGTGTTTAGGTGTGATATGTGAACGCATATTTTTTGTTTTAATGATGTGCCTTTTAACAGTATCAAGTATATTCAAAAACTAAACAAATCGTGCTTAAAAAGTGCACACATCTAGGCTAATGTAAAGTTACATGATGAAGTCATACTAGTGCGCATGTGCATTTTGAGTGCGTTCTTTCACTGCATTATTCTGTGTATTAAAATGCATTTATAAATGCATGTGAATAATCACAAAATTCAAGATATGGGGGTTATACAATGCATATATTTATATATTTTTATGTAGTTAATCAATAACACAGGAAGAGTGCCATTTCAGTTTTTCTCCAAAAATCAGCATGATTAAAATGTGATTTTAAGTTACTACAAACAATAATTTAATTACAAATACAAAATGTTGCAGAATTATGTAATATATGAATGAATAATAGCCTAAAGAACCTTTGTGCCAAAAGGGTTCTTTCTTGTCATTATAGAACCTTTTTTATCATAAAGGGTTCTGTGGAGTTGAGTAAAGAACCCTATGGTTCTATATTGAACCCCAATGAACCCTTTTTTTTCTAAGAGTGTTGGGCAGTAATCTGTTACTGTAACGCAGTTACTTTTGACAGTAACTAATACTGTAACACATTACTTTTTAAATAAATTGACCCCATTACCGTTACAATATGGTGCATTGTCCGTTACTTTTCTTTTTAATTAATTTTGACTGAAGTGCAGCCTAACCTGTTTGCAGCAGCGACGCATTAGGATTGGTGGATGCCAACCACTGTAAACACGAAGACGCACTGTGGGCGTGTCTCCGTTTATTCAACTATGTGCGGCAGTCATGCGAGTAGTGATGGGAAGTTAGGATCATTTTACAGACTCAGATTTTTGAGTCACGTTCAGCAAAATGAACGAATCTTCTTTTCGATTCATTTCGTTCATATTAGCAAAATGTAATTAAAATGTTACGTGTTACTTCACTTACACATCTAGTACTAACGTAAACGTTGATCACACTACAAACATAACAAAACTAAAATGCTATAAGATACCGAAAAGATTAATTCATTGTTTACCTGGGTCTTCAGTCTGTGATTAGCTCACCTCATCTCTTGTCTGACAAGTCTTCGGGTTCAAGGCAATTCCTTAATCACGAGACAGACACATGCGCTATTTCGGACATTTCTGTCACTGTGTTTTTGTTACCGTTGCTTTAGGATCTATGGTGTGTTATTATTTTATGAATAAATAAAACCCTGTTATAAATAAAATATTGATTAATTTGTCTTTTTGACTCTTTATCAGTAAATAAACACTAGGCTATATAATAATATAATAATCCAAGGCCTACAATACAAAGTATTATAGCCTAGTTTGTTCATTTTTAATCCAATTTTGAGTTTGCTGGTATAATAATTGCTTTTCCTAGGCAAACTTGACATTTTGGTCTGATATATGTACAAGAAGATTGCTCAAAAAGGACATAATGACATAAATTAAAAGCAAATATTATTTTGAATCTTAAACAAGTAACACTACAGTTCTATAGTCAAATCTGAAGGGTGAACTCAAAAGACATAAATCATACAACAAGGTCATTTTTGAAGATTAGAATCCACTGTAAAATAAATAAATAAAAAAAACAGAAAAAATATCTCTTCATCAAAGGGTTTTCGCCATCATATGGATTACATGTAAAGCATAATTATTATAAAAAATAAGAATAAGTACTATGCACCCATTTGTAAGGAAGGTTGTAAATTAACTAATTACTCCAATGTTGTCACGTTATGTGACAAAAGAACGAACAACAAGAAGACCTGAAAGATCAACTAATCAATTCTCTTTCCGGCTCAATACTGCATTCTTTTATTGTCTATGCCATAGACATATAGGCCCTATACGAATGAACAAATAAATGAATGATGCATTTATATAGTTCTTTATTGTGTATTGTTGTCCACCCAAAGCACTGTACAATCATGTGAAGGGTCTCTCCTCAACCACCAGCAGTGTGCAGCATTCACTTGGATATATTATATATACCGTATTTTCCAGACTATAAATCACACTTTTTTTCATAGTTTGGCTGGTCCTGCGACTTATTTATCAAAATTAATTGGACATGAACCAAGAGAAAACATTAACGTCTCCAGCCGCGAGAGGAAATGTTTCTGTGTGCTTGCATCCTCTCACAAGTTGAGATTTTAAACAAACACTTGCAGTTAACCAAATGAAACAATACACATTTTAATGCTATAAAAGTGCGCACATCGAGAAAAATAAACAGCAGATGTTCATTGTAACAACTTCTTTAACTTGAGCCAACGCTGCTAATACACATATACATTTGTTAATAAAGTTAATAAAACAAAAACATGAATGTTTTAGCAGGGCCGGCCCTGACCAATTTGCTGCCCTAGGCAAGATTATACCTGGCGCCCCATGCATCACAGCCCATTTCACTCTGTCATTGTGTTCATGACTTAGCATATATAAATATATATATATATATATATATATATATATATATATATATATATATATATATATATATACACACACACACACACACACACACACACACACACACACACATTACAGCAGATCTGTTTCCAACACTCATAATAAATCATCATATTAGAATGATTTCTAAAGGATCATGTGATAGACTGGATGTCACATGTGACACTGAAGAATGGAGTAATGATGCTGAAAATTCAGCTTTGCATCACAGAAATAAATGATAATTTAAAGTATAATAAATTGAAAACAAATTATTTTAAATTGTAATAATATATCACAATATTACATTTTTTCTGTATTTTTGATCAAATAAATGCAGGCTTGATGAGCAGAAGAAACTTCTTTCAAAAACATTAAAAATAGTAACGTTTCCAAACTTTTGGCCTGTACTGTATCCCCATAGACAGTAAAAGAAATGGACACAGCGACCCCATTGGAACTCAATTGAGACAAATGAAGCCAATTTTTAGCGTTTTTTAGCACTTCCGTTTCTGACGCGCAGACTCAAACGAAGCTTGACCACATCAGCAACCTGTCTGCCAGATGTAAATCTTCTAGTGGCTGTGCGTGCAAACTGCCATCGTTAATCTTGCAGAGACGGCGAGCTTGAGTGGGGAGTTCTTTGGCGTGAGTGAGCAGGAGTAAGTATTCTGATTAATTATTTTGTATAGTATTTTAAAATGTAACGCCAGTACGCCATATTTAGTTAATTGCCTGCGAGCTTCTCCTCCTGTCTGTACGGTAATGCGACAGAGAGCCGAGTGGTTATGACGCAATCGTTAGCCTATTTTTTACAAAAACTGTTTATACGGGGCCATAATGTAACATAGAAGGTAATGGAGCCCTTTATACATTATCGTGTATCTTTAGAAATAAATAATGGACAAACGGAGTCTTTAAACGCCTCAGATGTAAAGTTATTCGCTGTCAAAGTGACGCCAAAATGAATGGGAGTCAATGGGAATGCTAATGCAAGTGAAGTTCTGCTAAAAGATGGCAGCCCCCACCCGACTTCAAATTCCGGTCGAGTTCCTTGCCCCCTGGACAGGACCTGGATCAGTGAGCTGCATCTCGGGCTGATGACGTCACTTCCAGGGAGGCATGTTGTACACGCCCCCGTCCCTTGACTCCACCCCCACATCAAAACAGTGCCACAAAGAGAGGAGTGAAACGCAAAGGAAAAATGGTATCGCAAGCTCAAACTAGACTGACATGCAAAATAAAAGCTGCGTTGCAAATAAATTAATAGATATGACCATGGAAAATATGTATTGCTTTCGCGCTGTTTCATTTATGTTTTGCAATTTATTTATTTTTGTTTGCAAAAAGCAAATTTGTTTTCCTCAATAGTTTAATTTTAGTTTTCAAAAATGTACTTTCTTTTGCAAAACTTTATTTTTTTTGCGTATTTAAGGCGTTAAATCGACTCCATACCCGTGTGTATTTGAATGACAAAAATGCACATATTGAGCGCTCATTCTCAGAGACGCGTAGAACAATTGTAGTCTGTTTTATCTTAATATTCATATACACTAGTCCATATTGATGTTTTATTCATTGTACAGCCCTACTTTAGATTTATTCATAAAAAAAGCCAAATTCCGTGACGTTCTGCTTTATACAGCAAGTTCCATTTTTGACTGGAATCCGCAATTCAATCCGTGTCACTTCGCAAACATAGACGGGGTGAATTTATGAGTGAAAGTTCTGAGACAGAACGAAGTTGTTACGTATCCTCACGCTTTTTTAAGTGGGTAACGTTATACAGAAATCCTTTACATTTTCTAGTGGGCATAAGCCTACGGCGTATAAGTTACCTGCGTATCACGTAGAGTACACCTCTTAGCAGACGCGTTTTCATGCGAGTTTAGGTTCGACACTAGGCTACATAGTATGGCTTCAGGTAGAAGGATAGGGCTAATTATATACAGTATGCATGCAACTTTCTGAAACAATCTTACACAGTTTTGATAGTGTTAATAATTGACACAATGTTAACATAGCCTGCCTGTGATGAAATGCCGACTGCACACATACACAGTCTTGGGATTCCACAACTTCCCTTGATCATCCTCACAACTTATTGCATGAAGCTATTTTGTCCTCATTTCCGGTTCTGTGTGTTTATTAGGAAGGATGTAGAACTTCAATTCATAATTTGTTAGTTTATTGGAGGTACAGAAAACCACACAGCAACTCTTCAGCAAGGCAATGTTTTCCCCCACGGGCTAAATTCACATCACGTGACGGGGCGTTCCCGGGGGCGTTCCTAGACCAACTGCCTGTATGTATTGGTCGTTTTGGGCCACCAGGCGCCCACACCGAGATCCTTTGTCTCTAATTGGACCGCATTAGCTATGGCAAGCCGATATAACATTTAATCCTTAAAGGTGCTGTATGTAGGATTGGCAGCTTGAACTAGGTATTGCAGCCCCTCCTCCACAGACTTGACACATACACAGGTTGTCGGATTGACAATGTCACTTGACAATGAAAGAAATAAAATACATTTAAATGTTTTCTGCCAACTGGCAACCCGGAGTGCCGCAATACAATTGGGTAAACCGGCAGGGGGCGGGTTTCAGAAACCAAAAAATAGACCGACATTCCGGTCTGGAAAGCACATTTTTTAAAGGAGAATAACTGACTTTAGCATTGTTTTTAATATAGATAAACAAGTATGTTAACTTAGCATGTTTCTTAAACATATTTTCTTAGCATATTGTCCAACTCAATTTGGCTGATAGCCGTGGCCAATATATTACTTTTTTTTTGGAAACAACACCATTTCTCTCCTGTGCAGAGATTATAAACATTGGTGTTTGTGATTTTATGACATAAAATACTGATTAGTTTAATCAGGAACACAATCTTAATGTTATTAGTGTATTTTATGTAAAATTTAGTACAAGTAGGCCTACAGCGTCCTCCTAATTAAATAAAAAGGCTGCTGCTGGTGCTACTGCACATGCTAGTATTGTTGACTAGCACACCCGACGCATCATTCTTTACGTGCATTCTCAGATGAAAAGCTGCAATCCAAAACAGTGAATCTAATCATCACTCCGGCAAAAGTTTGCTTCAAGAATGACCTCACTGTTGACATCATCACTATCACACCCTGAGGTCATGTGAGTTATTTATCTCATCGGCAACGGCAGGAAATATTGGGATAATTTTTAATATCGGGCTGATGTCGATGTTCACATTTTAAGCCATTATCATCCGATTCAGATAAAGTTCCAACAATATTGTCCATCCTAAGAGATGGGTTTGTATACAGCATGCAAGGTTTATGCACATGCTCCAAGTCTTCTACTCCCATTTTTAGTTTATCTCTCATGGATGCAGAAATAGACCATAATCGATTATAGCCTACTGATGTCATTTATATACGCGCTTGTCATGCACGTATTACAAATGCACTCTGTATTTTACAATCTAAGCATGGCTCTTTCCGGCATATAGCTTCTTTGCACAGTTTCAAGCTGTGAAACACTCACTGTACTTCCACTCGCTGTATGTTTTAATTTCTACCGTTTTTAAGTATTAGATGTACAAAAGTACTGACTTTGATGAAATGACGCTGTGTCACCGAAAAACAAAATCGGGAAAGCTCTAGCTTCGTGTGAATGAGCCCTAAATGTTTAAACGGCTTGCCATAGTTTAACCGCCCAATGGCGCCGCGCTGCACGCACAGTGGGCGGAGTTTCGCAGTCCCCGCCCACCGTCGGGTAATCGTCGGTTTCTTCTGAACCGAACTGCAGTGCAGAGCCGGAATGGGGGGCTTGGCCCCAATCCAGCACGGTCAAAATTAGCTCTCTGATATATTACATGCAGTCAGCCAGTGGAAGCGGCTGAGATCGTGACGCCCCAGTCCCGCAGCCTTGTATGGGGGGTCCAAACCCCGCAAGGCTGCTACTCGGGTCCGCTTTCGTCCAAGAACGCATTTTCCAACAGCAACTTTACAGCAAAGGACAAGAACAAAGACTTTATCTGTAAGTAAACCTTCACACATTCGCCAAAAGTAAAAAAATAAATAAAAATAGTTGAGTCGACATTTAGCCATTCTTCTAACACTGCGCGATTTAAAGAAAATAGACGTATTGTGTTTTTCCTAATTAAAAACTGTATCCAGCTCACAAAAAAAGCGTGACAGATGGGCATACAATCGAAAAAACAGGAGTAACGAAAGTGCCTCTGTAGATGTGCTGATATCTCAGCGCCTCCTTTGTTCTGTTGAACAGGAAAGTCTATACTTGATCTGCTAGATTCGGATTAATAAACGACAGAAACGTGCTGAAGACAGTAAAAGAGCAGCAGCAGCCCACTGCAAGAACTGAATGTACTATTTGTATCCAGACACAGACTGACTGTATTCTCCCCAGTCTGCCACCTACACACACACACACACACACACACAAACCCAGCTTTATCTGGGTTACTGATGTGACTGTAGGAAACTTGCATCTGAACTAAAGCGTAGGGTTCAACCGGTTCTCAGTATCATTAGCATGCACAGTGGGTTTGGAAAGCCAGACTGCATGCATTTGAAACCTCTCGATGCCAGACTCATTTCTTGGTTAATGTTAGGATACCATTTTCATCTCATTCAGCATAATACCACGTATCTGTGACAGATTCGGGACCGTCTAGGGAGCTCCAGAGCAGTTGCATGCATGGCACAGTCCTAAATTTAGACACAGAGATGAAGTCATGCATACGGGCATCGACGGGGACGTGTCTCCTTTGCTTTTATACTTATTTCAGCAGTGTGCATTTCAAAGTGGTCTGTTTTAAAATGCTTTTGCATGCATAAAGGGCATGTACAATTATTAAAGTGGCATTGCAGTCATTTGACTCCTTTATTGCATTGCATGAAATTGGTATGCATGCACTCATGGTCAATTTGAAGGGTTCTTCTATTTTAATGGAAATTGCTCATTATTGCATAGTGAAAATAGGGTGTATGTGTGTATAGAATGGGGTGAGGTGGACGTGAGCTGGAACGGGGTCAGTAGGGGCGTGTTTCCACAGTCAGTCTGTTCTGCAGCAGTGGGGTGGGTTCATCGGGTTCACGCGCGCTCAGTATGGCGGGCTGAGGCGGGGGTAAATGTGACCTTGTTTGACTGGATTTGGAAACGCTCCAAGATGCAGTCGGGGGAAGTGCAATGGGAGGCAGGCTCCTGGCTGGCGGATGAAAAGAAATGCATATGCTGCACTGTTGTTGCTGCTTGCATTTGTGTCTGACTGTGCATGTTGCAGGCTTGCACCGAGTGCATCGGATAGATTTTGTCTTCGTCTGACTCAGCAGGAATGTGGGAGGATGACTGTTGCTTCAGAGCAGAGATTATGACCTTTTATTTATGAGATGTTATGCACGCATCTCAAAAAATGTGATGTTTTTCTATTAGAGTGCAACAGAAAACTCTCATAAATTTTCTCCATAGTTTTTTGTTATTATTAATATTGACTTATTAGAGACATACTGTGAGCTACGAGGTTGTTAAAGCAATAGTTCACCCCAAAAATGAACATTGACTCCCACTCAGAACATCCAAGATGTGGATGAGTGTGTTTCTTCATCAGGTTTGGAGAAATGTAGCATTGCATCAGTGTCTCAGCAATGGGTGCCCTGCAGTGAATGGGTGCCGTCAGAATGAGAGTCCAAACAGCTGATAAAAACATCACAATAATCCACAGCACTCCAGTCCATCAGTGAACATCTGGAGAAGACAAAAGCTATATATATATATATATATATATATATATATATATATATAATGAGACCTATCATAAATAGATAAATGTAAATATAGATGTCAAATATGTTTTTTTAATGCATATTTTAACATTTTTAGATCAGTTTTATATTTAACTATTTTATTTTTATTGGCATTTGCAATGCTTCATGGGATTGTAGTACTTTACCTCATTAGCACCATTAACTACACAGTCTTGTATCTTTGTTTTTTGTCTGATTTTTAAATGTTTATATAATTTTTTTTCTCTCTCTCTCTCTCTCTTCAAGCCAAAGTTTGTAATCTTGTGACTTGTCTTGCAGCTGGTCAGTTTGGTTCATGGCTTGAAACTCTTTAACAAATACCTTTTTTACATTTATTTTGAAATAAATGGGAAAGAGATGTAGAATTCATCATCATATTAATGAAGGATCATCATTTTTTGTTCAATCAGACTCATATGTTGATGTGAACCTGTGTGTTATTTGTTTGAATGTGTAAATGATGACGGTATATTATCAATAATAATCGATGCTATTAAAAAAGTCCCTTTCTTCTGCAGGTTGTTTCTTCAACATGACGCCAACAGGAGCAATGGGGGATCCCATTAGGTAGGTTTAGTCCAGTAGTGTTCTGATGATATCCCAGCATGCCGAGCGCTCGGTGATTTCCCTCTATTGTGTGTTGACTTCCTCAGAGCTGACGGCTGTGTTCCTGAACCTGGAGGCACGGAGAGGAACGACCACGAAAGATCGACATTCCTTCTGTCTGATGCAGGATAGACAACGGCCCTCTGGGGGAATTGTATCCTCATGTTTATTCTTTTTTTAATTCCTTAAATCATGTATATCCTTATTTTTTATGGTTATGGCGTGCGGTACAGATGAATCATGACGCCGGGGTTATTTCCCCATCTATGTGATTAATAACATTGTAGAAAAACCTGGGACTCTAAGCCTTGATGATATGTTTTTCGGAGGGGGCGGCAGTAAAGACACACAGCACCTCGAGACAGACCTGACAGACTGGAGCTTCACTAAAGACCCACATGTCTGTGTTTGCAAACCCCACAGGGGCCCTTGGGGGTCCGGCGGCAGCGGCACGTCTTCCACTTGTCCACTTCAACTTCACACGGCTGGACTCTTTCATACTTCTGTGAATTCCTGTGAACAAACACCGAGAAATGTTAACGGTGCTCTGTATTGACACACGCTAGCGACCGATATGTGTTTTTAACAACATCAGGGTTCCCACATGGACATGTTTTCACTCAAAAATTCCCTCCAAAATTGGTGAAGAAACTATTTCTACACTTAAAGAAATTCATACACAAAATATGTGTCGAAAATATTGTCAACGCAAAATTTTTTTATTTTTTATTTTTTTATTTTGACTTATAAATTAAACCAATTCCTCCAAAAAAAAAATTAAATAGAACCAATTTTCAATCAAAAATTGGAAGCAAATTAAAAAAAGTTATAACAAATATTATTATAATTTTTTTTTCAAGTTAAAAAAAAAACAAGAAATCATTATAATCTTTATTTTTATTTGGAATTTCGATTTTATCTTTTAACAGTGCATGGTCAGATATCAGTGAATCCTAAGATCGTAGAAGATTCGTAACTCTGGAAAGTACATGAAAATGTATAGAATTGTATGAAACTCATGGAAAGTGAATATGATTTCTGCTTTTTGAGTTATGCGCTGCTCTTAATCATTTAATCGTCTTGAAATCGTTCCATAATGTGATTTTTGAAATTGATCAATTGCACTGAAGTAACTTGGAGCACAAAACCAGTCATAAGGGTCAATTTTTCCAAATTTGAGATTTGTACGTCATCTGAAAGCTGAATGTAGCTTGACGTGTGGTTTGTTCAGAGGACGATATTCTGGTTAAGATGTATGGTATTTGAAAATCTGGAATCTGAGGGTGTAAAAAAAATCTAAATATTTAATATAAAGTTGTCCAAATGAAGTTCTTAGCAATGCGTATTACTAATCAAAAATTAAGTTTTGATATATTTACGGTAGGAATGGTATGGAACATGATCTTTACTTAATATCTTAAAGATTGTCGTCTATTGCTACAAATATACCTTAGAGACTTCAAACTGGTTTTGTGCTCCAGGGTCACATTAAAATTCTCTAAAAAGTAGCACTTCTGTAAGCCCAGTTTCCATTTCGACAGTATCGCCAAATATACGAGTCAATCACTACCAAACCCCACACGCACAGAAGCACTGTGACGTCCCTCTCGGATCCATCCATCACTAGACCATGTCCACGTCACTCAGTACTCACACCTTACAGTATTTACTAAGGCTAAGAGTCCCCACTTCTCATGCAGTTACTAAACAACAGCTAGAGTTCATCTTTTTCGTTTCATTTTCTTTTTTAGAATATGCTTGTTGAGTTTGCTTTTTAACTTGTTTTTGTTGCTTTGCCAGTATATTAAAGTGTAATCATGTACGTTGTGATATAGAAGTAGATGTAGAGATGCATTGTTTCCTTGTGGTAAGTGACTGAGATGCTGCCACGGATTTGAGACACTGATGAATGGTGCTATTTTGGACTTTAATCTGCTCCTTGGGTAAGGAAGCTCAGATGGGTTTGATTTTATACTTTCATGTTCAGAGGAGGTGTTGGTTTCTTTATTGTCTGGTTGTCGTAACTCGGATCGGATCGACTTTATTCCCCCTCGCTGTTTCTGTGTGGCTTTCTCATTGGACAGAAGAAGATTTGCAGAAGAGTTGGTGTTTTGTTTGAGTTTTTTTTATAGGATTATTTGCCAAATTCTGAAACCTTAGACAGTCGGAGCAATCACAAAACTGCAATTCTTAACACTATTAACCCTTTAATGTAAAGGTTTAATCACAGTTCCTGGCACTTTAGTCACTCTTATACAGCACACGATTTCACGGTTTTGTTGAGCGACGAACTTCGAATACATCAAGGACAGATTCAGATAGACATCAGTGTGAAACACTGAGGATGCAGTTGTTGTATTTTGCTGTGCATGGTCCCAGGTGACGGTGGTCTACATGGTGTACATGCACAGAGCAGATTTAGCATCCTACAGCAGTCTAACAAGGACAAAAACGCTCATCCGTTTAACACACGGGGTCCTTCGGTGAATTTTCAAAGGCAAAACATGTAGCAGTAAAACCAATGCATTTGGTTTTGTTCATGAGTTTCCTGGATTTTAGGATGAGAACCCAATGTTTTCTATTTATTCATTGAAGTAGCACGGTATCATCACTCGGTATTTGCAGTTTTGTCTTTGCTTCCAGTTCTCATGTTTAAAAATCCCAATTCAGAGTCCGACTGGAAAGCCCACGTTAGTTTGTTAGTCTTCCATTAATTTTCCCACTTCTCCCAGCTTGCTCTAGTCTCTCTTTAGTGCTTACCGATCGCATGCTCTTCCTTTAGTTTCTGATCTGAATGATTCTCCTCGCCGTTTCTTCTCATAGATTAGATATGCCAGCTGTGTTGTAAATAGCCAGTGAATAGCTTTTAGTAACATGTTGAATTATTCTGTAATATGTGTATGATTGGTGTACAAAACATGAAGTCTAGCCTTGTCATCTTTATAAGGATGCACAGGTATATATCATGTAATTTTGCAACTTAAGCTGTAGTTGAATAAATATGCAAGCTCTCGTTATTCTCGGTGTTGTTTATTGGTCTTGTATTTCAAAATATAGCTTTATTTACAGTAAAAGTTTTTTTCTGGAAATGCATTTAGTAAGGATGCATTAAATTGATCAAAAGTGAGTGTAAAAACATTTATAATGTTTTTGTGTTAATAAATGCATTATTCATCTGTGAATCCTGAAAAATAAAATGCATCAGTTCCCACATAAATATTTATCAGCGCAACTGTTTTCAACGTTGATAATAATCAGAAATGTTTCTTGAGCAGCAAATCATCGTATTAAAATGATTTCTGAAGATCATTTGACACTGAAAAGTGGAAAATACAGCTGTGCATAACAGAAATAAATTACAGTTTAACAGATATTCTCATAGAAAAGTTAGTTTTAAGTTCTAATAATATTTCACAATTTTTACTTTATTAAAATAAATAAAAAAATACAGCCTTGGTAAATAGAAAAGCCTTCGTTTAGAAACATTTTAAAGTCTTAACGACCCCCAAGCTTTGGAACAGAAATAAATTATATTTCACAATATATTCACATAGAAAACAGCTATTTTAAATTGTAATAATTTTACTGTTTTTAGTGTATTTTCTCAAATAAAAAATACCCAGTATTTAATCCAATAAATGCAATCTTTGTGAGTCTTTTTAACAGCATGTGCAAATGGTAAAATCTCACTTTTCAATGTGTTTTCAGACGCGGTATATAATTTACTGGCTATTTTTAGAGTGTTTTCCCTGGTAATCATGAATTTCTTTGTTTTTTAATTTAGTCACTTGTTTGCTTCAACACACCCGTTTCAGTTCAAGTTTGTTCACCTCATTCAGACGCCCACGCTGCAGGCCGTTACTCTGTGATTATGTCTATTAGACAGACCCCGTGGTTATTTTCTGAGGGGACAAGAAATCTTTTCACAGATGTAATCACATGGAAAGCTCCGAGCCGAATTCAAAGCTGGAATGTGGAATGCCGAGGCACAGATCCTGCTATAAGCTGATCATTTCGTCTAAAAGTCTTCCACAGATCGCTCTGAAATGTCTCTGTAATGGACAACAGCTCTGCTGAAGCTCATCACTGACCATTTGAAAATGATCATCCTTCGTTCTCCATCTGTTGCTTTTATTGATCTCTTGGCACACAAAGGCCTTTCATTAACGATCACGTGCACGCTGTCATCATGCGTTTAACCACATGTTAGCAGAATTAGAAGGTGTCCTACAGAAATGGGTTTCAGGATTGTGTCTCTGACTGAAAGGATACTAAAGAACAAGCAGTCCCAAACACTGTTAAGACAGTTTTGTCATTTTAAATAAAATGTCCACATTCACATATAGTTGTTAAATGAATATTATTGCGTTTTAAAATAGCTGTGAATATTATGTTAAAAAGGTATTTATTTCAGTGATCAAAGCTGTCTTCAGTGTCACATGATCTTCAGAAATCAGAATAATATGCTGATTTACTGCTCAATAAGTTTTTTTTTTTTTCTGCTTATTTTTTGAAACCTGCATTGTTTTTTTCAGGATTCTTTGATTAATAAAAAACAAAACGGCAATTATTTAAAATATAAATATTTTATAAAAAAATGTATGCTGTCATTTTAAAGTTTGGGGTCAGTACATTTTTATTAAAGAAATGTATACTTTTATTTAGCAATGACTTGTTAAATTGGTAAAGTGATAGTAAAGACTTCAATTTGTTAATAGTAATTATTTATTTTTATTGTCTGCATCTTCATGGCAAAAACTGAGTTTGAATAATACAAGAGCTAAAAAAGAAAGACCCACACATACAAAACAGCAGATAAAATATTTTCTTTTCTTAAATTAACATACAATAAAATACTAAAATCCTTTCAGGGACAATGTAAACAAAACAAAGATTTTTTTTTTTTTAATAAATGCTGTTCTTTTTCACCCTTTGTTCATCAAAGAATCCTGAAAAAAAGCATCACAGGTTCCAAAAAATTAAAATTAATAATTGTCAGCATATTATTCTGATTTCTGAAGATCATGTGACACTGAAGACTGGAGGAATGATGCTGAAAATACAGCTTTGATCATTAAATTATACTTTAAAGTAAATTAAAATAGAAAAATTATTAATACTTGATGAGCATGAGAAATTTAATGTTCACAAATTCGACGTTTCTCACAATTCTAAGATATAAACTTCCAATTTCAGAAAAAAGTCAGAATCACAAGGTATAAACTCACAATTGAGAAAAACTAAATGTTTTTAATTAATTTTTAGACAAAACTGAAAAAAAAAAAGAATTCTGAGATATAAGCTCAGAATTGTGAGAAATAAAAGTCAGAATTTATTATTATTATTTTTTTATTCCATAATTATCATATCGGTCTATCCACCTTAATTTTTATCGAAGGAGCGGCATTTGTTACTTGAATGTGTGAGTCTTCTTTTATCATTCGACCTGCATTAGACAACAAAATATGAAAACAGTCGATTTTATCTGATGCAAAGAAACGCATACATTTTAGGTGTCCAAATGCACTAATATTTGGTGCAGTTATTATTAGGGTTCATCTAATCATTATATCATCCTCTAGGCTGCAGGAACTTGCGCAGGATTTCACTACAATGGCGTTGAAGTTTCTCTTTGTGTTCTGCAGCAATATTTTACTCAATGAATTCATTTGGGAATGCAAACAAGATTATCTGAGAGTAGCGCCCTGCAAAACTTCCTGTTTTCTGAGCCTTGTGCAATGAGCTTCATGTAAACAGGATACTGTCCTTGTCTTTAAACAGCACTGTTATCCAATTATTACAGACGGCTGTCTTTGCTCTTCTGGATAGCTGCAGCTCTGGGTTTCTGCTGGGGTCTAATCATAAAAACCTCCAGGAAAGTGTACAGTCATCCTAAAATGCATTTGGATACTTAAAAATGCAGTGGATGATAAACCGGGTGAAGATGTTAAGAAACCACCATAAAAACAATTAAAAACATCAGTCGAAACTCATGGCAAATCCAAATGAAATGCGTGCTTGGGTTTTTTTGTGCTTTAAAACATATGCCCCTTGGTTTGATGTTTTGCATCTGTCTAACAAAATTAAATACATCTGGTTGACTACGCATGAGAAAAAAATGATTTCTAGAAACAAAGTTTCTGTTAGTCATTATCATGACCTGACCCTTGTAAAATAACGGCTTTGCTTTCTATGAAATGAGCAGGATCTGTTGTGGAAACCGTCACAAACACAAAGTGATTGTTATATTGGCTTTCTTTCTTTCTTTGTTCTTAAATCCCTCAAAAGAGGTTAGTGAGTGCATCTGGCACGCTGCTCTGGCCGTTTGCCACAACTCACACGAATCTGTTGCAGCTGAGCAGTGGATTCAGACAGAGAAGACCACGGAGAAGCTCAGAGGAAGGTGAAGGAATGGAAGTGGATCACACCTGACACAACAAAACGACACACCTTCACCCATATCTCGGGGAAACATCACACACGTTCACTTTACCAGACCAAACATGCTCTTGAAGCATTTGAAGAGCATCAAACTGCTGTTTGTACACAGACTGTCTCAAACCGAAATATGTGGTGATCAAGATATTGGATTTACAGTCTGCTACCGTGTTAGCTTCATATCTTATATACAATTTATGGTTTTTCACTGTAAATTATATAATGACTTATTGTTTTTCACTTACATTAAATGCAATTACAGTTATTCACTGTATATAGTATGGAAAGTTACTGTTTTTACTGAAGCATTTTTACAGTCTTTTACTGTTTAAATCACAATCGTTTCACAAATCAATTCTGGCCTTTTTCTCGCAATTCTAAGATATAAACTTGCAAGATTAAGAAAGAAAGCCAGAATCACAAGGCATAAACTCACAACTGCAAAAAAGTTGCAATGACATCTCTTGTTTTATTTTGTAGTAGCAACAAAAAACTGAATTGTGAGATACATACTCAGAATTCAGAGTAAAAAGTCAGAATTGTGAGACTTAACTGAGAATTGCAAAAAAAAAAGCCATAATTCTGAATTTCTTTCTCACAATTCTGGCTTTTTTTTCTCAGAATTCTGAGATACACTCAGAACTGCAAGACAAAAGTCAGAATTGTGTGATAAAAAGATGAGCCCAATTACCTCACTTCACTCAGTGTAAACATGCCGCGAAATCTGTTCAGCCATTAAACCTCTGAGACACAATAGTGTTATGGCCTTTTGACACGTGTGCAAAAAACACTCCAGCAACCTCCTAACAACCATAAATAACTTAGCACTGAGGCGTGGAAACACCACTTACATTCTCTTTAAATATTTATAATCTGTTATCTAGCTCTATTATTTATAATCCTTCATTTCATGTCTCACGGTGTTGGAACATGCCGAGTTTTGTACACAAAGCTCTTTTTTATTTGCAAAGGTCTAGTGTAAATTTGACAAGCGAAGGAAGGTATTTGGTTTTAGCTCAGTCCCAAATTACATTCAAAGCATTCGCAGATGCCCTTCAAAGACAATTCAGTCTCCTAAACATATGTTGTTTTTAAAGAGATTAAACGTAATTTAAGTCATTTTCTGAAAGCCATGGAGTAACTCACGCAACCCAAATGGCTTTTTCCCAGTTTGACAAACGTTAGCGAGACCTATATATTAATAACTTCTCAAAGGAAACACGATGTGTGACATAACTAGCAAATCTGTAATCAAGTGCTGAATAAATATTTGTTTTGCTGACCTACCGTCTCAAACTGATCCTCATGAAAAGCGCGCGAACGGCCAACTGGCGTCACGTGAGTGCGCTCGCGAACGTTTATTTATTTTTAATTTTTTTTTAATTAGAAACAATATTTAAAATGCTTTTTGTATGCAATAAGTTACTGTATAAAGTGAATAAATAACTAAAATACACACAGCGCTTATTTGAAATTAACCTCATTTAACTTAACTTCAAGAACCGTATCGCATTTATAACATTTTTACCACGTAATGAAAATAATTACAAAAATCGTATTTAATCTAAAACATTAAGTTTGGTTGTTTCAATAAAAGATCTAAAAATGAGGTCTGCTCCTGTTGGCTGACTGTAAATATTTTTTTATTTTACACTTACATTGACTTCAGAATACAAATAATCAAGTTCTTTGCCTCCCTCTACTGGCTGCAGTCTGTCATTACACAGAAAACATCCTAAGACACAAAACTAAAACATTTAAACTAAACCAGACCACTTTGCTTTTGCAAAGACATCAGACAGGAACAATAACCTCAGAATTAATGTATTATATCGTATTTATTGACAAGATGTTAAAACCCAATAATACGAGCTTCCAGTTTAGCTACAGTGGTTTTGAAACGAGATACAAGAGTCTACATTATTGTGCAAAAACAAAAATAGAAATACAGCAGCAACATTTCCTACAGCAGAGCTGACTCTAAAATCTGAGGACACGACGAACATTAATAACAATAATAATACGAAGCACTGTTTACAATCATTCCCACATGGTGCTTGAGCTCACAAACGTTTAATACTGTGGAAAATGTGTTCAAAAGAGTTTGAGATGTTTGCAGTTTCAGACTTAACACCACCGACAGACAGTCCACCATCCTTCATTTGATTGTCAGTAGGAAATGCATCTGATTTCTGTGTTTGCAGTGTGTTTGAATGCAAACGGAGACACAGGTGAGTGGTGGAGAAATGCATTTTTCTCTGATTTATGGCATGAACTATGAAAAAAAGGAGCTTGAATCTTTATTGAAGGTGTCCGTGAATCTGGATAACTTCAGTGTTTTAATACAGGCTCCACCAGAGCTTGACTTTTCATGTCAGTCGTTCGTCCTGGACACGGTCACGTCTCGGTTTTCACTCGAGATGTGTGTACGGTCTTCACCACCTTGGCGGTGCTTTTTGCATCCTGCTCGGAGCTCTCCGAGAGAGTGTCTTTGGAGCCTTTCTTCTTCTGAAAGGAACAGAAATAGGCACACGATAGAGTGAGAAACGACAGACATCGATTCAGATGAGTCATCAGGTGAGTCGCCGACTCTCGCTCTAAAGGTTAACATTAAAAAAAGCAATGAAACTGTTCACCACCCCAAAATGAACATTTGCTGAACATTGACTCCAGCTCAGGCCATCCAAGATTAGGATGAGTTTGTTACTTCATTCATCAGGTTTGGAGAAATGTAGCATTGCATCAGTGTCTCATCAATGGATGCTCTGCAGTGAATGGGTGCCGTCAGAATGAGAGTCCAAACAGCTGATAAAAACATCACAATAATCCACAGCACTCCAGTCCATCAGTGAACATCTGGAGAAGACAAAAGCTGCGTGTTTGTAATTAACAAAACCATTAATGTACTTTCTAATCTAGCATTTTAAATTCAAACCATCATTTCTGGCCAAAATACGAGTCCATAATCAATAATAACGCTTCCTTCAAGTTCATTTGCACCTGTTGTCTCTCACAACAAAATCCAGCCACATGTTTATTTAAAGCTGTTTTGGCTTGTAAACGCTGTTGATATGTGCAGATTTCGCTCCTGATTCAGACCAAACCACTTTTTTTTTAACTAGAGGAAGCATTATCATGGATTATGGACTCTTAAAATCATCGTATTGATGGATTAGTTTCTTACAAACTCGAGCTTTTGGCTTCTTGAGACTTTAACTGATGGACTGGAGTGGTGTGGACTACTTGTGATGGATGTGATGGACTCTCATTCTGACGGCACCCATTCACGATCCATTGGTGAGCAAGTGACAGAATGCTACATTTCTCCAAATCTGATAATGACATAAACTCATCTACATCCTGTATGGCCTAAATAATAGGTAAATGTTTTCTAAATGTTAATTTTTAGGTGAACTATTCCTTTAAATAATTAGGAAGGCGAGGTGTGTGTCTGACCTGCGCAGGGGTCGAGCTGGAGCCGGGAACGTCTGCGGTGCGGGTCACCGGGAGAGGAGGCACCAGATCCGTCCGAGAGCTGAAAGACAATCAAAATGAATCTGACCTGAAATCAGCGAGATTTTGTGATACGAAACATCGTCTTGACCGCTCAGGATGGACTTACTTGACCTCGGAGAGCACAGAGCGCTCGCCGTCCGAACACTGGGAGCGCCGATACTGCCGGAAGCTCCTGGGGGAATGTGAATGACGGATCTTGATCGGGTCACCTTGTGTTCTGAAACCAGACACAAGCAGCGGTTTGCACATGAACTTACCAAGCTACAAGCTTTCCGATTCTATTTCGGAGAGTATCGTAGCAGTAAACAACATATGCATCGTATGTGCATGGATACATTGATAACATTCAGATCAAAGCACAAAATACGTAACCATTGCATCCTCATACATTATGCATTTGGAAAAAAATGTATGCATTTAGAGAATTTACAGTGCATTCAGGCAAATATTTTTTACCTCATGTGTTTTCTGGGAATCGAACCCACAACCTTTTGCACTGCTAACGCAATGCCCCTACCACTGAGCCACAGGAACACTTATCTGATACTCTCCGAAATGGCGATATATTATGAAACAAGTATTCTATTTGAACTCTTTTAACGATGTCTTTGCTTTGTTTCTGAGTCTTGATCGTGTTAGGATCCTTGCTGGTCAGAGAGCTCCCAGAATGCATCAAAAATCTCTTAATTTGTGTTGTGAAGACGAACAAAGTCTTACAGGGTTTGGAACAACATGTCATTTTTAGGTGAGCTGTCCCTTTAAAAGCTTCTTCTCTGTGTTACAGCAATCTAGACTAACATCGAGCTCATCAGAGACGGTTTTAGAGATTGACTGAGCTGAATAATGCTGGTTCTAGTTCGAACACTGACATTACGTTTACATTTGTTTGTGGGATACCAATGCTTTCCCTATTTGTGGAACTATCGATCGATCGTCCTGTTTTCTAGGAGGACAGGTTTATTTGACTTACTCCACTTTCTTGTAGGGAATCTCCTTTAGTTGCTCCTCAGAGAAACCTGAAGGATCGACCAGCTCCTTCCTGCACACAAACACATGATCAGTCGTCACCGTGTCCAGAGACCGAGTCTGATCAGCGATGAGAGAAGTTCAACTCACTGGATGTGCTTCCAGAGCAGCTCTTTCGCTTGGACGTCAGGGCTTCGTCTGCGATACACCAGAAGAAGAAAAAGAGTTCAACGACCGATTTTATATGATTTAACCCTGTAAATCTTCTGTATCATATCTGATGGGCTTCTAGTGATAAACATGATCAAAAGTTTGCGGTCAAATCTTGAGTTATTTTGATCATGTAAAGGTCAGAATAAGGTCAGTAATATCTCTTTCTGGACTGAAGCAGCTCAGCTTCACTTGATTCTCCATCAATCATGTTTCTGAGTCTCGTTTGAGGAGCGTTTGTTTCCTGAAGCTTTACTTTCACTGTTCCTCAGCGGAGGAATGATCTTCACAAGCCTCCACAAGCCAGACTATACGAGCCATAAAAGCCCGATGAGTCAAATATGTTTCATTAAGAAAAGAGACGTCTCATGAGAGGTGCTTACGATCGGGAGCGGTGTCTGGAGCGCCGATGGTTGGGATCGTTGGGGTTTTTTTCCTTCTGTCTGCGTAGCACAACCTCAAACTGCGGAGCGGAGTCCAGCATCTCGTTCTCCTGCCGGGACCTGCAGGGTACAGTTCCACACCATTTCTCAAAGATGTCAATTGTTTTTAAGACCATTCCTGTCCTCATATTTCAGGAGGTCTGTGTTCTTTTACCGTCCCGACAGATTCATAACCCACCGGTTTCTTTTTTTCCGGTGTTCTCTTTTGGAATTCTCGGATTCGCTGCCGCTGCTGGTGTTTCCACGGGAACGTGACCTGAAGGGGCCAATCAGAAGGGTGGAAGGTGACAGCATTTTTTGGGTGAACTAGTCCTTTAACACACTTCATTCTGAAAGTATTTTCTGCAAAAAATGTGTCTGTTTCTATTTAACGCCAGAGGAGTTAAACAGCATAAATGAGAAAAACAAAGAGTTGCACTGATTATTATTTAGCAAAGGAATAAAAGCGCACCTCCTCCTGTACTGTTTGTTGGTCTGCGGGTCGTCAGTGGTTTGACCTTTTCTGTCGAGACAAAACACAGTGAAGGATGTTTAAAGAGAAACACGGGCTGTTTCATCATCTGTAAGAGACAGACGGGCACAGACGCCTGCGCTGCTGTGAGGATTCATCAGGATTGATTTATTCTCAGCCGTTCTTTCATCAGTTCCTCGCCTGCGGCTGGATTCACTTCTTACTGATGCCCAGAGGCAGGAACTCATAACTAGAGTAACTTTCAGCAATGAGACTTTAGCTGAACAAATACTAACCCAAATAATCCATGTATCGGAGACTAATGTAGACAATGTAGACGAAAGAAAATTAAAAAATGTTCATTAAGATTCAAGGATTGTTTACAAACTAATATATATTTTAAAAATGTAATTCTGAACTTAGCATTTATTTTCCTACTTTCAGCGTTTATTTTAAGTTAGGTTAAATTTCTAGTATTTTTGTTATGTGCTTTATTGTTTATTTTAAACATTACAAGATAATCAGTGCATTGCTTTCTCAATTTTTGAAAGCGATACAGTAAATCAAGAAATATTTATTCTGATGCATTAGTATTATTTATCAACTATTACAGCTTTTATAAATATTTTGAATACGTTTAAAAAAACACTCAATTTTAATTTTAGTTAAATATTTACTAAACATCTGCTTTTATGTGTTTTTTTGTTTGTTTGAAATATATATAAAAATCTTTTTAAATAATTTATCTCCAGTTAGCAATTCTAGTGCTTCAACAAACTAAACAAAAATAATATAGAAATGTTGCCTAATTAAAAGCTAAACTAAAAAGAAAAGGAATCTGAAAATATCTAAATAAAAGCTCATTAAAAATATTAATGCATGCAACTAAATGAAATACATTAAAAAAATTAACTTATAGAAACATAAAAAACTATTAAAAATGACTAAAGCATTTATAAAAAAAAATTAAACAAACAAAATTAAAATGACAACTGGAATATATATATTTTATTATTATTATTCTATTTTACTTTATTTAAGCCAATAAATGCATTTATTCATTAATTAACTAATTTATTCAATTTAATTCAATTTCTATATATATTGTATAGTTTTAGTTACCAATAACAGAAACCGAACTCTTTGTGTTCGGTTTCTTTCTTCAAACGAACAAGACTTAAAAAAAGACATTTGTTCCAGTTTTCTTCCTCTAGAGGGAGCACATGGATCTGGATTCAGACTCATCGCTGATGTTCAGAGACTCCCATCATGCTCTTCTTCACTTGCATTAACACTCGAGGTCATGAATGAGTCTGAATGTGCTCACCTGCGGCGGGCCGAGAGAGACGTCTCGTTCTCGCTGCCTCCGGAGGGTGAACGTCTGTGAGCTTTGGGGAATTTGGGAGATTTGTTCCGCTCGCTGGCTGAGTTATACAGACCGCTGACGAAAAACAATGATGGGACGACTTAGAGAGAACAAGAATGCACCAATAATGGCATACCATAATAAAATACCATAGTGCATGCATACGAATCAGTGCTGATATTGTTAACTAAAAGTGAATCTACTAAAAATCGGTTTTGGTAACTGAAATAATGTTAACATACAGTAAAATAGAAAAACTAGATGAATGACTTAAAAAACAACAACTTGGAAATGTTGGCTTTGCAACTAAATAAAATAAGTTTAAGAAAATAACCTTAAGTTGGAGTACTAAAGTTAAAGCAACACAGAAATACATACTTATATATAAAATTACAACAATCTAACTAACTAACTCAAATAAAAGCTAAATACAACAAAATTTAATAAAACAAGTTAAAGGCAAACATTGCGAATCCATACAGAATTACATATAAAAAAGTAATTAAAATGACTAAAGCACAAAATTACTCAAATAAAGGGAAGATATAAAGGTAAAATAAATTTGTTTAATGTTAAAGTAAAAGTACAAATGTACAAAACTGAAAAATAAATAAATAAAGCTAATTCAAAATAGTAATAAATACAGCTATTTTAAAAAAATCTTTAAGATGAAGCACCAAAATTAAAGCTATAAGAATATAAAAGCACAATACAAAATGTTAATAAATACGACTGATGAAGTTGAGTATTAATTTTAAAGCAATCTAGAAATATAAACAATAATATAAATAAATAAATAATAAAATAAATAAATATAAATATATATATATATATATATATATATATATATATATATATATATATATATATATATATATATATAAAAATTCTAAGTATTAATAAATATTATAACAGTACACAAATAATAAAAGTCCCTTGGTGAATATAGGATACACTGTATGTGTGTTCATTGCTATTCATTTCTGAACTCTGAGTCCTGTACCTTTGAGGGGCGTCTTCCTCCCATGGTGCACTGGGCTTGTTCTGCGCCTCTGGAGTACTGTCTGTCTTTACTTTAGGACTGTAAGGAAATACAATGAAACAGTGGTGATAGTCTGTAAAAGCTTGACGCTCTAAAATGAGATCGGAATATTTTCTCCAAGATTACTTGAAGACTGCGCTGAATCTCCTGCTTCTCGATGTTTCTCCTGAAGAAAAGAGACATTTCTCTTCACATGATCCGAGCTGCTTTGCTCAGGTCTGCTTTTGACTCACTTGGATCTATTTTTATTTCTCTGAAGGATTTTTAGAAGAAACATCTGAGACAAAGCTGAAACAAAACAAAACAAGTGTCTTTTAAACAGCAAATGACTTTCTTCCTCAGTGTCGTTGTCTCGCGTTCCAGCACAAATATCGAAACATGTTTATACCAAGATACATTAAGACTTGTTTTCTGAAAAAAATGCATTAAAATAAAGTGAGTGTAGTGAGTTTAGAAAAATAATCTGGTTTCAAAAATATTTATTTTTCATTTTCTTTCCCTATTTCGTGGATGTCTTTTTTTGTCATTGTTTTAAGACTCACTTAACTCACTTAATTATGATCAAGAAAACAGGACTTAACATCTTTATTCCTCTTTTGCAAGTAAATATTTCAGATTTAAGAATATACATTGCAAAAATAAAAAAATCTGTATTTTTGTCTTGTTTTTCAGTATAAATATGCATTTACTTAAGAATCAAAATGACTTGAGATATTAAGTCTTGTTTTCTGAAAAAACATGGTCAAAATTAAGCGTGTTTATCCTTAAAACAAGAAAAATATCTCTAAATGGAGTCAGAAAAATAATACATTTTCACTTTGAATTTAGTTAATTTTCCTGATTCCAGTTGCAATTTATTTATTTTATTTTTTTAAGCATAAACTGACCAACTTTTGACGCATTTTTCAGAATCTGAAGTCATTTTTGTTCTCAAGCAAATGTATCTTAGCAATGTTTAAATATCTGAGCTGGAAAACAAGATAAATATACAGAGGAAGAAAGTCATTTGCTGTTCAAGATATTGGTTTCATTGATAAAATGAATGAGCAAAGCATCTCGGATCATTTGATTCTGGGAGAAGCTCATACTGAGATCTGGAGCTGGAGGACATCTACAGTACATGAAATCATCGGGGTCTGTTTCTTAGAAGAAACATCTGAGATGCAGGAAAACCAGCGCAGACTGCATTTGATGGTCACACTGAACGATCTCTGAATAAAGTCACTGTTTGCAGTGAAAAGGTTACTCCAGAGCAATAAAACGCTGTGATCAAATGACGTTTAATGAGAGTGTTGAATACCTCTTGACCGGTGTAAGTGCAGTGCTTTTGAGGCCTTCACTCGTCTTCTCTGTCTTAGAGACCGTCTGTCCTCCGTTGCTCCGCCCTAAAGCACATAATTCCCAAACATGAGGGCTTTTGTGGCCAAAAACATCAGTCTGATGTTACTGTGTCCTGAACCCTTCCTGCGTCCATCTGCATCCTCCACTCCAGCCCTCTCGAGTCTCTGCTCTATTGTTTAAGTTTGGGCAGACATGAGCTGAGGTCAGGAGTGACCCACACATTCCTGCCTCAGCCCAAAAACAACAGCGTTTATCTCAGTCGCATGCCGACGGAGCGCTGAAGCAAACTCGCCAACCGATCAATCGCACACCTGAGCCTCATGTCATGTGACACTCTGGGTGTCTTAAAGGGGTCATGAACGGAGAGACCAAAAGTCCCTTGATCTTTTGACATATGAGACCCACAGATTCTACATCTCTGTCTGTTTAGCCCCGCCCACTGATTCTAGATCACTGCCTGTTTAACCCCGCCCATTGATTCTACATGTCTGTTTAGGCCCGCCCACCGACTAAACATCACTACCTGTTTAGCCCCGCCTACCGACTGTACATTACTGCCCATTTAGCCCCACCCACTGATTCTACAAAACTGCCTATTTAGCCCCGCCCATTGATTCTACATGCCTGTCTGTTTAGGCCCACCCACCGACTATACATTACTTTCTGTTTAGTCCCGCCCACTGATTTTACATCACTACCTGTTTAGCCCCGCCCACTGATTTTACATCACTACCTGCTTAGCCCCGCCCACTGATTTTACATCACTACCTGTTTAGCCCCACCCACTGATTCTATATAAGTGCCTATTTAGCCCCGCCCACTGATTTTACATCACTACCTGTTTAGCCCCGCCCGCTGATTCTACATCAGTGCCTGTTTAGCCCCGCCCATTGATTCTACATGTCTGCCTATTTAGGGCCTCCCATCGACTATACATCACTGCCGGTTTAGCCCCGCCCACTGATCCGGATCCAGAGGAAATTCATCTTGTGCCCTGCAATAAACACTTACGCATACTCTCTTTTTATTTTAATTTTTTTAATGAGGGAAAAAAAAAAGACAATCGGCCAAACATATTGGCCAAAAATAAAAAGAAATGAATAAAAATCTGCATCATAATTGGCCATAGGCTGCCCTGATTTCTAGATATTGCCATCGGCTAGAGAAAAACCCATATCCGTCAACCTCTTTTACTGAGACTTAAATGAATTGTTTTGCAACTTTCGCAGTTGTTGTTAATATATTTTAAACTCAAAAAGCATTTGATTTGTTAAGCATGTTTATTAAAAACAAGTTTTATAATAACTCATTGTTCGGGACCTTTACCATTGATGAAATTTCAGATGTGGACCTTGTTATGTAGACTTTGAGAACCGCTGGTCTGGGGTGTTCTGTGCGATTGTTTGTCTCAGAAAACACCTCACCAGGTGTGATTCAGGCGTGAGATGCGGCTCACCTGAGGGCTGTGTGCTTCTCTTCGGGTAGGTCTTGCTGCGGGTTCGGATCACCTGTAGGTCGGGTCGGGGCAGAGTCACAGATTGCTCTCGTCCGATCTGCATCACAGTCTTTCCACTGGAAGCAGAAACACACACAATGATTCACATCCTCACAGCATTAAAGCAATCCCTTCCAGGGCTCTCGACTGGGGCCAAAATGGATTTGGTTTTCAAGTTAAAGACATGAAAATGCACATGTTGGTTTTCTTGTAGATAAAAAAAAAAAAACATGCAAATCCTGTCACACTGCAAAAAAATAGTCTCTTACTTAGTATTTTTGTCGTGTTTTCTAGTATAAATATAAAAATATCTTGATTGAAGATGAATTTACTGTACAAGCGAAACTGCTTAAGATATTATGTCTTGTTTTCTGTAAAAAAAAATAAAAAAATTCCACATTTAGTTTTACCTTAAAACAAGCAAAAAATAAATAAATAAGGTAAAATCTTGTTTAAGAAAAACATATTTTTTATAATTCTGTTTTTATTTAGAAAATAATTTTACTTGTCAAGTAAATGCATATTAATTCAAAAATGTTTAGATATTTATACTAGAAAACAAGGCTAAAATACTAAGTAAGAAAATCTAGACAGCCAGTTTAGTTTTACTTTTCTTTTTGTTTTCATTTTTAACATTTTTGCTGTTTACCTCATATAACGCTAAGGAGGCTTTCTTTTAATTGTAGTTTAATTTGATTCTTTATAGTCTGATATTTGTTCTGTCATTTATAAGTCTGTATATAATAAAGCAGGCAGTATATGCCGAGCCTCAATTTATAAGTTTCTGTTAACAAACATTATGTAAGCTAGTTTGTCATTGTAGCCTACTGTTTTATTATTCTCGTGCTTTTTAATGAAGAATAACAATGATTCGACCAAATTATGTGCTAAGAATGACCAGTGGGAAAAATGAGTCTAGAGCCCTGCCTTTATTAACTCTTTCCCCTCCAAACACAGAATTTTCCGGTTTTCCGTGTTTTCACTGTTATACTCTAGGGGGCGCTATTACACATCTCCTAAATGAGTCTAGAACATGCCGATCAAAAACACAGAAGAGGAAGACACAGAAACGATATGTATGCATATGAAAAAATAATGCAATCATTAATAATAAACAACATATAAATGAAAACTGGGAGAACTGGTGGAAGTCATCTACTGCATCTTTGTTTTGATCATCTTACCGAATATGATACAGATGTAGTATTTGGTAAAAATAATATTTTTCCTCAAAATGTTGTTTTTTAATGAAACACACCTACATTCAAGTGTTGATAAAAAAAGAAGGCTTAAAGCTAGAATAAAACAGATTTTTTGTTTAAAAGGAGAGGTTCTCTTCTTTATTGTGATGTATTGCATGTTCAAAGAATGTGATGCAGCCATTTCTGTTTATTTAATGACTAACCCTGGGAATGTAACACGAGTCACACATTCAGCATTATATCACTGTCTGTGACTAATATCTAATATCTGTACACATTAAAGGGTTATTTCTCAACACCTTGTGTCACTTCTATACCTCTGTTTGGGGTCTGTAACATTGAAAAACAATTCTGGAAGAAATCTCTTCTGCTCACCAAGGCATTTATTTCATACAATATAAAATGTGAAATATTTTTGATAATAAAACATCTGTTTTCTGTGTGAATCTGTGTTTAAATGTCATTTATTTCTGTGATGCTCCGCTGTATTTTCAGCATCATTCCTCCAGTCTTCAGTGTCACATGATCTTCAGAAATCATGAAAATATGATGATTTACCGCTCAAGAAACATTTCTGATTATTAGCAATGTTGAACACAGTTGTGCTGCACAATATTTTTGTGGAAACTGTGATGTGTTTCATTTTCCAGGATTCACAGATGAACAGAGAAGTTTAAAAGAACAGCATTTATCTGAAGAGAAATCTTTACGGTCACTTTTGATCAGTTTAACGCATCCTTGTTGAATGAAAGCATTTATTTCTGGTTCACTAACCTGTAGCGATGCTTCGAGCCCAGAGAGCTGAACTTGGACAGTTTCCTTGTAAGTGGATTAGACTCGCTCTCTGGCATTCTGTGAAAGACATTTTATTAGCCTCCTTCCAAACATCTGTGGGGCAATTCTGTTGTTTACAGCCATATTTGAATGAGCTAAATTACAGAACAAATGTATTAAGGAGAGCTTTCCTCTCATTGAAATTCAAAAGCTGTAAACACGCAGCTCTGAGAAATGAAAAGCTGAAACATAATGAGAGCTCAGAGTAGAACTGAGGAACCCCACGCTCATATAATTTGTGTTCCTGCTTGATTAAACATCTGTGTGTTATGAAGACACAACATGATTGGGCTTGTTTTTAACGTCTGGACGGTCCTGTTTCAGCTGCGTTCGGCTCTGTACACGCCATATAAACAACACTAACAATCAAACATGAGTGATTAATATATTAGCCAACAATGGAGATCTACAGCTTTTAGTAGTTGTCAATTTCAACCAGGGTTATCACAGTTACCTGAAACTAAAATTACAACTAAAACCATGAAGGTAAACAATTTTTGTGAACATGAAACAAAAATAAAATCATTTATTTCAGCTATAGTTGCTAAAGCAACACTTCTCATTTTCACATAATAAATATGATTAAACTACGAATTATAAATTGCATTTATATATTGGTGCTTTTAATATAATCAGGTTCGTTCTTTAATATTCAATAATATTGTGAACTTAAAATGAGAACTGTTATCAAAATAAATAAATAAAGTTCAGTTACCTGATAAAGTAGATAATCAGATTAATATACACATACTTTATTATAATGCATACAAAAAAAACCTGATAATATCAAAATGTATGTTTCTGCATTTGATAAATTATTTTAGTATTATTTATATACTTTTTTAATAGAATTGTCTTTTATTTTTGTAAATGTGTATGTGTTTTTGTCATTTTTATCAGTTTGTATTTACTTGTATTTATTATTTATTTAAAAAAATACTGTTTATGTTTATTTCAGTTTTGGTTTTAGTTAATTTTTGTTCGAATTCAGTCATCGATTTCAAATGACACTGAACAAATAACTATATTTTTACTAGCATGTCAGCTAATGCATTAACTGGTGTTCACAACTGAGACTTTAGTGTAAAGTGTTACCAATAATTCAGTGTTTCTCGTTCTGGCCGTTGTTTCACACGCTGATTAGCAGCAGAAACCTCCAGCCGCCTGCGTTCTGAGCGTGTAAAGCTCTTTGGGGATTGCAGTGAGACGGCTCTGATTGAACAAACACCAGAGACGTTCAGAATAAAGAGCCTCAGTAAAGCCGCGGGAATCTGAGGCCCTTCGATTCACAGCGTTTCTCTGTGAGAACTACAGGAGAGTGTAATGCAGCGGGTTCAGCTTTCTGCACTCACACAAGTCGTACAGACTGGATTAAGATGTTTTTAAAGTGCACGAGGTTGTTCCAGCTTCACACGACTGCAATCCCTCAGAAAAAAAACCCCAAAGCTGTTTCATGCAGTGGAAATGTGTAGCTGTTACCGAGCTGAGCCTTCAGATGAGGGTTTTATCGGTGCTTGTAATGCAATCAGGTCGATTCTGTCATATTAAATAATAGTTTTGACTTTCATAAAAGAATTTAGATACAATTCTACAACAAAAAGCACATGACAGTATGTCATCAATGAACATATCAGATGTTAATATTTTATATAGTGGGAATTAAAATATTATTTATTATGGGCACTGAATGATGCATGTCTAAAATCATGGTAATACATGCTATAATATTCATTTTGCATTTGGTGTAGTTTATTTACTATTATTCATTTTCAATATTATTAATTTCAGTTTTTTTATTATTATTTTGAACTAGCTTCTATTTCATACTCTTTTTTTTATTAGTCGAAATTTTTTATAATTTTGTCACTTTGATTAGTTTTACTAAATATTACTTTTTATTTTTTATTTCAGTTTTTAATTATTATTTTTTTTACATTTCCAGTTAGTAATTTTAGTGCTTCAATTTAATCAATTGAAAATGAGAACTGAAATCATGAAAAAATTTAAATCTAATCTTTATATTTTATTAAAGCTTTATTTCAATTAACAGGTTAAATTTTATTTCTTAATCTTCATTTTTAAAAATCTTTATTATGGGCTTTTGTCATTTTCATTTTTTTCGTTGTTCATTTTAAATATTAAAATTATTTATAACATTATATCATTTCCATTTTTAGTGCTTCAACTTTAAACGAAAATAAGAAATGATAAGTTTCACCTGCTAACTGAAATAAAGCTTGAAATAAAACTATAGCACATGAATATTAGAGCATGGTGTTACCATGTTTTCCGGACATGCATTATTCAGTAGTAATATTTGCATTCCTGCCATCTGTTTCACTATTGTCTGGGGTAACTGGATTAAAAGAGCAGTGAATCTCTGCTGCTTTACCTGAAGAAGGTGTGATGCTCCACGCAGCACTTCCACAGGTTCTTGCAGGCCGTCTTACTGGGAGCGTCGAAGAAGAACGACGTCTCATTGCACTGAAAACACACAGGGAATACAGTATCTAGCATATTCATAATACACATCGATTCAAAGCAGCTGCACAGAGAAACACGATGTTACGGTTTATACAGTGGCTACAGTGTAATGCAACGAGTTCATGTGAATTCAACGGTATCTAGAGATCACACACAGTTCATTTATTTATTGTGATGCTGTATTAAAAAGACGACTTACATCTCTGCCCATAACCCGCAGCTCAAACTGGGTTTCCTTGAAATACACTTTCGTAATTCTTGGCCTGAAACATTATTAATTAAAAGTACATCATTTAATAAACACTATGCATCAAAACAGGGATGAAGGTGAAGTGCTAATATGAACTGATATAAAAGTAATACTATATATGATAATATCATACAGTATCTTGTGTCATGTCATAACATATATCATATATCACATTACATATGTCTTATCATCTCAAATCAAATCCTATCTCATACCATAGACCATATAGCTCATATCATATATCATATCATATCATATCATATCACATATCATATCATATCATATCATATCATATATCTCTTATCATATCATATCATATCTTATACCATAGACCAAATATCTCCTATCATATGGTATATCATATCATATATCATATATCATATCATATCACATTTCATATATCATATATTATATTATATCATATCATATCATATATCCTATATCATATATCATATCACATATCACATATCATATATCATATCATATATCATATATCATATCATATCATATATCATATCATATCACATATCATATATCATATCATATCATATATCATATCATATATCATATCATATATCATATCATATCACATATCACATATCATATATCATATCATATCATATATCATATCACATATCATATATCATATATCATATCATATCATATATCATATCATATATCATATCACATATCATATATCATATCATATCACATATCATATCACATATCATATCATATATCATATCTCAAATCGTATATCATATCTCATATCATATGATATATCTATTATCATATCAAATCTAATTCCATATATCATATCCCATATAATATCTTTCTTATCATATCATATAAAATCCAATCAAATCATATCTTCTACCATAGACCAGATATCTCATATCATATATTATATCATAACACAGAGTATCATATCATATCATTGTATATCTCTTATCATATCAAATCATATCTCATTCCATATATCATATATCTCTTATCATATAAAATCATATAACATCCCATATATAAAATATTTCATTTCATTTATCATATCATAAATCTCATATCACATCATACATCTCATATCATATCTCTCTAATTTCATAATCATTTCATATATCTCATATCATATATCTCATTTCACATCATTTATCATATCATACAATATATCATACATATGATATTATATGATATATCATATGATAAATGTTACAAGATGTATGATATATATCATATATGTGATATATGATGTGATATACGATACGATTATGATGCGATATAAATATGATCTCATATACATATCATATTATATCATATATTTCATTACATATCTCATTAAATGATTTATTCTTTTAAAGGATGATATCATAACATATGTCAAAATATTACATATAGCATACCATGCATCATATCATATATTTAAACATCCAGAAACACATGAATGTTGGTTTTGAATGACATGCGGGTGAGAAGTTTTCAGTTTTGGGTGAATTGTTCCTCAGTTTAAACCTAAACCTACCAGAAATACTTCCCCACTTGTGTTTTGTTCTTGTAAACCACGACTCCGACAGGCGTCAGGCCCAGAAAATACTCCGACTGCTTCTCTCCCTGAAACATTCATGCATTATGAGATTAATAAACAGAAACACACGCAACTCATCATCAATATTCATTAACTACACTGCCAGGATTATTAAAAAAACTAGATAAAAGAATCAAGCTGCAGCAGTGGAGAAAATATTTAAACCATTAACAGAAAAGACAAATATGTTGATATTGAATCCGATCTTAAACAGCTGAACTTACAAACACAGGGTGCAGATCCACGCCGTACATCTCCAGGGTTTTGGCAATTGCCAAGTAATTATTTTCAGCCTCGGCAGGCACCTGACCCCTGAACAGAGCAGAAAAACACCAAAATACACTGCAAAGTCCTCCAGAACAATCTAAATGAGCAACATGATCAAAACTGAGCTGTACACACTGCATGTCTTCTGTCTCTGGGGTTTTTATCAATTAAAAACTCTTTTAGTGTAACTAAACATCTCACATCTTCTGACGAGCCTTTATTTCTTCATCTCTCAATCACTGTGTTATATGTGCGGATCATTTACATCTCATCTTACTAAGATTATTACTTTTAATATTGGAGCTATATAGAGTGGTATGCGAAAGCTTGGGAACCCCCTTGCAGAATCTGCGAAAATGTGAATAATTGTAACAATATATATATATATATATTTTTTGCATTTGTTGATCAAAGTCAATTGTACTTAATTTGTCTTCCGGGAAACATGCAAGTATCTTCTGTTGTTCTGAACTGCAGTATTAAATGGACAAAAATGATATTTCAACAAAATAGAAAAATCTCCATCCAGTTCAAAAGTTTTCACCCCCCAGCTCTTAATGCATGGTGTTTCCTTCTGGAGCATCAGTGAATGCTTGAATCTTTTTTAATAGTTGTGTTTGAGTCACTCAAATGTCCTCAGTGTGAAAAGATGCATCTCAAAATCATACAGTCACTGCTGGAAAGGGTTCAAATATGCAAAGATGCTGGAAAACTGAAGAATCTGCAGGACCTTAAAGATTTTTCTGAAGAACGCTGCTCAGTTTAACTGTTCAGAACAAACAAGGGACTCATGCACAACCATCACAAAACAGAAAGACAGTCGAGGATCATCCGAGGAACCACACACAGTATTAAGAACCAAGGGTTCACAAACTTTTGAACGAGGATGCTTTAACAATTTCTGGGTTTCTGCTGGGTTTTTTTTTGTCTTATTTTATTTAAAATATATTACTCAGGACAGTATTAAATAAAAAATAACATGCATTTTGTATGACCTCTCTTATTTTGTTAAAATTTTTCACATTTTCACCAAATCTGCAAGGGGTTCACAAACTTTCGCAAGCAAAATATCTTTGCTCACTTTGGGCCTCTGAATAAAACTCCACTGTTGTGTTCCTCCCCAAGTAAGAACTCCATATACTTTTGTTTTTAGATTTTCTTATATATCTCGTCTAAAGTCTTGATAAATCCATTTCAATATTTCATATTTTACAGGGTTAAACAACAGCAGCATGAATGGAAAACCAAACAACCATTCAAACTGTAATCATTAACTCACTGAAGGACTGAATGTGATTAACTATTTGAGGAAATCAGTGATTTGTGAATGTGTGTTTGTCACGGATTGAAGAACAGACTCAAACCTGAAAGCAGTGGTGCTGAAACAATGTTTGTTTGACCTGCTAACACTAACACAGGAATGTGGAGTCAGAGCATGATCTTAACACAACGAGAAAGAGAAGAGAAAAAGAGACCGATTCTGGGAAACATCCAAGAAAAAGTGCATGCATGCAACTTCAAAATATAGAGATATATACATTTATTTTATTCATTAAATATTTAATAAAATAAAATAATGTTTTTAATGTAATAAAAAAAGTTTTTACATTTTATTAGTGTATATAATTGTATGTTTTTATTTGTAATATTGTCATTCATTTGTATTATATTATGTTTATGTCGAATAGAGATGAAATTGCATCATATTTTCATTTTTATGTTATAGCAAGTGAACTTATGTGAATTAAGTAGAAACAGTTGAGCCATAAATATATATATTGTAATCACCTGAATGTAGGGCAAAGTTTTGTTTGTTTTATGTATTTGTAATTGTTTTATTGTGAAACTTTTGTGCTGTCATTTTATATATATATATAATTTAATTTTTAAATGTACATATATATATATATACATATATATACACACACACACACACACACACACACACACACAACACATAAACACACACACGCACACACAACACATAAACACACGCACACGCACACAACACACACACCACACGCACACACACACAACACACTCACAAAACACACACACACACACACACACACACACACACACACACACACACACACACACAACACACACACCACACGCTCACACAACACATAAACACACACACACACACACACACACAACACACACAACACACACACCACACGCTCACACAACACATAAACACACACACACACACACACACACAACACACACACACACACACCACACGCTCACACAACACATAAAAACACACACACACACACACACACACACACGACACACACAACACACACGACACACACACACACACACACACACAACACACACAACACAACACACACAACACAACACACACACACACACACACACACACACAACACAACACAACACAACACACACAACACAACACAACACACACACACACACACACACACACACACACACAACACACACAACACAACACAACACACACACACACACACACACACACACAACACACACACAACACACACAACACAACACAACACAACACACACACACACACACACACACTCACACACACACAACACACAACACACACACACGCACACACACACACACACACTGTATGATTCTTCACTAAACAATGAGATGTTTTCTGAACACAGTATTGGTACTGATTCACACTTATTGAATCTGAAGCGCATCAGATGACTGCACGCTTGTGGTCATCAGTGATTAATGATTCTCCTCTGCTGATTCTAGACGCTCTATTAGAAGTGTCTGAACCCGTCCGGCCCCCGGGGACTCTTTCTTTCTTTCGGAGGAAATGTGATGCAGCAGAGCCGGACTCCCATGATGCTTCAGTTCTGTCTCAGAGAGGTCGACACACTTTAACTGCACTTCTCTGTGTGTGTGTGTGCGGCGGTGTGCAGAAGAGAACTATAGTGTCTGTCTATAACAGTGTAACGCAGCATACTACACTAACATCAGTATCTCATCAGGCTCAGAGTTTGATTCTGCAAGAGCTCTCCAGAAATAAATGTCGGTTTTTATTTGTATTTAATTCAATTATGCAAATTGTGTAGAAGATATCTGACCTTTTGACATTAAGTATAAAACATGAAATATATACGTGAATTTAGATTTTATATATTTATAATACATATAAAAAATGAGAATATATATATATATATATATATATAAACCCCTAAACCCCTCATGTCAGTCTACATAAATAAAATATACATACGTAAAAAATAATATATATTACATAGAAATATACTAATATTAAAAACATATATATTTAGTTATTTATATAAATTCTCCAGTTTTATATGTACAACAAACAATAATGTATTTTAAA
This sequence comes from Carassius auratus, assembly GCF_003368295.1. Classification (NCBI taxonomy): domain Eukaryota; kingdom Metazoa; phylum Chordata; class Actinopteri; order Cypriniformes; family Cyprinidae; genus Carassius; species Carassius auratus. The sequence continues at coordinate 16,852,395 of NC_039252.1, forward strand.
ATAAAATGTATAAACATAATGACAAATAATATATATATATATATATATATATATATATATATATATATATATATATATATATATATATATATATATAAAATAATTATAACATTTTACAGCATTTTATATAGATATAAATAAATACATAATTTATTAAATTAAATAATACATACATAAATCATAAAAAATATGCTTATTTTTAAGCTTACATATTTTATATATTTACATATTATATATATATGTGTGTGTAAATATATATAAACTGATATTTTCTACTGACACACTACAGTAAAAAGATAGAAATAAGTGACTTTAAAGCATCTTTAGCTGCTGAAAATACTGTTTTCTTCTGGTTTTGTCCTCCTCTCTCTCTCTCTCTCTCTCTCTATCCCTAAGCTTATCTATTATCTCTCTCCTCCCTTGTTTTCCTCTCAGGTTTCCTCCTCACACACGTTTCTCCTCTCACTCCTCTGTCAGTCTAAGATCATCTGTGCCCCGCGGTCCACTGAGAACAAGACGCTTCAGCTGACAATCAAAACTGCACCAGGGATGTGATCTAATATGTTTTACGTGCTTTCTCCTGCAGTGTTTCTGTTGAGGGAGGAATCACGTGCTCCTCTCAACAATCAGCCGCTCACAATCATTCAGGAGTCGAGTGGGATTTCAGAAACACAGATGACAATCAGCAATCACACACCACCTCAAGATCACGCTCAAATCTGAGTTTGAACAGGATTTTCAATCTCATGCACACTGCTGAAACACTTACTGAAACAGAGCATGCACTTTAAATCAAGTCTGATTTCTGCATTAACTTAAATCAACTAATCAGCACTTGTTAAAGTTATTAATGTTTGTTAATGTTCTTTAATGCACCATTATTATTAACTAAAACTAAAACCATCAAAACTGAAATGACATATACAGAGTAAACTTAATTATTAAATGTCTGTTAAAAAGGCTTACTGTAAATTAATCTAATGTAAGTTTATTAAATTTGCATCTTTCATATTAAATAATAATAATAATTAAGAAACTTAATCATTTAATCACATTAAGTAATAATGGTCATATTGTTCATCCTATTTTTTAAATAATAAAATAAAATAAAGTGAAATATGATTTTGTTCATATCACCCGTCTCTACTTTGTGTAATTATTTTTTCTTTTATATTTTGCAACCTCGTATAAAATATATAAAATATTTTAAATAATTTTAATAATTAAATTTTAAATACTGTTTTTACATTTAATTTGGTTCTATGGCTCAAAATAAATAAATAAATAAATACAATGAAAATATAATAAAAACAAATAATGATAGAATAAGAAGTTTAAATAGATGTTTTTTAGATAACAAATTAATTTATTAAAATATCTACTACACATTTAAGAGTTAAACAGGGATGTGGTGTTTGATCTGATCTGGAAGGAGATCATTGTTGCTGAAAGTGTGTGATGCTCAGTGTTTTATTGTCTTACATGAGTGTTTTATGAATCTGTTGGATGCTGTCCTCTAGTTCCTCTTTCTGGTCGGGGACAAAGCGATACTCAGACACGTAACCTGGTGTGTGTTTGTACGGGTCGTAATCTCCCAGCTCAGCTGTACCAAACCACAGACAGAGACACAACGCCATATAATGAGATGATGGAATACTCGAGAAAAAATGACATTCAATATTTCAACATAATTCATAATTATAATTACATTTAAATAAATAACATGAAATTATTAAATAAATAATTAAACTATATAATACAATAAATATACTTTTTTTAAAACTATATAGTAATCAATTTAATCTATAAAAATATAATTACAATTAAATTCTAAAATAAATGAAATCAGACAAACAAATAAATGAATAAACTTAATGAAATTATAAAATAAATAAAAATATAAAATTAAAGAATATATATAAAAAAAATTTAATTAAAAATAAATTAAATTAAATTACAAAACAATGAAATAATGCACAAAGAAAATATATAAAATTAAAGAATTTTTAAAATAAAAATTAACAAATTAAATAAAATTCAAAATAAATTAAATTAAATAGAAAAAACAATGAAATAATGAATTAAGTATAAAATCTAAAAAAAATTAATAATAAAATAACATAATGAAACATGAATAAGTAAATTAAAATAATACAAATAAATAAATGAAATCATTAAAAAAATCATTCAAAATAAAATGATCAAATGATAAAAAATATTTATTTAAAATTCAAATGTGTAAAATCACAACATAACATTTTACTCTAATATCACATAAAAATATGAAGCATGAAATTATACAAATTAAATTAAATAAAAAATAAATTAAATTACAAAACAATGAAATAATGAAATAAATAAAACTATATATAAAAAAAAAATTATAATAAAATTACATGATGAAACGTGAATAATTAAATTAAAATAAATACAAATGAATACATGAAATCATTAAAAAAATCATTAAAAATAAAATGATCAAATTATAAAATATATTTATTTAAAATTCAAATGTGTAAAATTGCAACTATCAAAACATAACATTTTACTCTAATATTACATAAAAATATTAATCATGAAATTATTTATTTTAATAATCTTATAAATCAAGCTGGGAAGCCTGTAGCTCATTTGGGGACACTTGATTTCTGTAAAAATAACTAGACTGAAATGACATCTGCTGTGTTCAGTTCCCTGCAGCGCTGGTGTATTTGTACGTACACTGAACAGCAAGCGCTCCCAGCTGTGCGCTGATGTTAAACGGACAGGGAAGCCTCCCCTGCAGGACGTCCTGCTTCACCTGCAGGAAGAACTCATACCTGACCCAAGACAGTGAAGAGAATCATATTAATGCATCTCTAATATCACTGTAGTGCTTATTCATGCTCACCATAGACAGAAAACACACCTTGTAATTTCTTCTTTTAGTTTACAAGGATCTTCAGCATAGAATTTCACCCCAAAGTAGAGCGTGAACGGAGGACCAGCTGGAAAGAAGAAAACACACACTGATCTATCCAAGTCCAGAAAATGGATATAGTAAATGATTTACCGGTAATGCTAAACCCAATTCAAGCAAACAATTAATAAATTAAACCAAATAAAAAATAATATGACACAATCACAGCCAATCAGAACATGAATTTTAAAGTAGAGCTTTTAGACCAATGAGTTTGCGCAGTGGGCGTGGCTACACAGCATGATAGGACCAATGGCAACCAGGAGACTGTTATATTAAAATTTTCACACATTAACATTAATTGACTAATTGTTTGACATTTTATCCGGTCAAGCATGGTTAGGACAAATTATAAAAGTAAATGAATAAAAATTATGAAAATAAAACAACAAAAAATAAAATAATAATAAAAAAATATTTTAAAAATAAAATTGTATTTAAAATATGTAAATAAAAATGAAATTATACAAATAATTTTTTTATTATAAAAGTAAATGAATAAACATGACAAAAATTAACAAAATAAAATTATAAAATAATTGAAAAAATAAAATAAAGTGAAATTATAAAAATACAAAATCTATTAAACAAAATTATATAATAAATATACAAATATATAAATATTATACAATAAATAAATGCATAAAATGAAATGTAAAGTATATAAACAAAATGAAACTATAAACATCAATGAATAAACATGAAAAAATAAATAAATGCATAAAATAAAACTATAAAATAAAAGGAAATTATAAAAATAAACAAATAAATTAAATAAAATAATAAATAAAATCAAAGTGAAAAATATACACAAAATAGTCTCAAAAACCAACCTGAAAAAGTAAGTAATAAGTACTAAATAAAAAATAATCTTGCCTTTAAAAAATCATGATATGCAGTAGTATGTCACCCTGCTTTGGTTTGGAAAGTTGCATGTAAACAATTATTTCCAACCAATTCGAGCTCCTCAAGTCAGATTAGGAAACACTGCCAGTGTTACTCCGATTACATGCACTTATAATTAATTATCATTTATAATTCTAACTTATAAATAATCAAAGCAAAAACTAAAATTACAGGTAATTATAAGCAGTTGCACAAAACAATTAAATGTAGAATTATGCTCTATGCAAACCTACCACACCTGAACCAGTTAGTCTAAGTTAAAATGCATTTAAAACAATAGGGTTAGCAATATATCTAGGATGCATAATGCATTCATTTCCCAGAGGTTAACTGAATTAAACAAATGCGTTGTAAATTCTGCCCTATATTTTCATCTGTAAATATTCATGTGAAACTAAACACACAAACATAATTGTATTTATGGGCTTAAATGCATAATTACTTCCAAATTATCATCTGAAGTGCAATGTGAGTGTTATCAGGAGGCCTTTAGAGGATCATTACAGCGCCGATCCATATCCATGTTTCAGATTTCTGAGCAGTGTTTTAATAGAAACCATTGCATACTTACTTGTCATCAAATCTTTATGTTCAGCGAGTGTTTTCGAGGGATCGAGCCAGTACTGTAAACATAAGAGAGGAGAATGAAGCACAAATGAAGCCCTGTGAGTGTTCATGCTTTAGTTTTAGGCTCGAGCTGCTGAGATGTTCAGTCATGCAAGCGCTGGTATAATATGAGGCCTAATTAAAGCGGCCTCTCGAACAGACTCGTTAAAAATGAGAGTCACTGTGGCCTCCATCCATAAAACATGAAGCTGCAGCACGTCCGAGCATGTCATGTGGAGCTCAGCTACATCCTAACGTGTGTATTCTGTCATTCTTCAGCAGATCCTCATGAAAAGATTCCTAGGGTTTAAATGAACGCTGTATTTGTGCAAAGACGTGTATTTGAGGAAGCACTGGTTGGTTCTTCAGCTCCTTGTGTGAGTCTTAAATACTAATGTGTGAAACTCACCCTCATCATGCTAGAATAATCCTGTCATAAAAACACAACTTACTGTATAATTATCCAAACGAATGTCAGGGAATTTGTCACATTTTGATCGAATCAATCAAATGTAGGTCAGTAGCCTTCTCAATAAATAAAGACATAAATACTAGTGCTGTCAAACGATTAATCGCGATTAATCACATATAAAATAAAAATAAAATAAACTGTATATGTGTGTGTTATTATAAATAAATATATTTAATATATAGATTTTTCCCCAAAATATAGACATGCATGTGTATAAATAATAAATATAAACAGTGCACATTTTATGTAAACAAAAACTTTTATTTTGGATACGATTAATCGTGATTAATCGCATATAAAATAAAAATAAAATAAGCTTTTGTTTGTATATGTGTGTGTTATTATAAATAAATATATTTAATATATAGATTTTTCCCCAAAATATAGACATGCATGTTTATACATAATAAATATAAACAGTGCACATTTTATGTAAACAAAAACTTTTATTTTGGATACGATTAATCGCGATTAATCGCATATAAAAAATAAAATAAAAGAAGCTTTTGTTTGTATATGTGTGTGTTATTATAAATAAATATATTTAATATATAGATTTTTCCCCAAAAATATAGACATGCATGTGTATACATAATAAATATAAACAGTGCACATTTTATGTAAACAAAAACTTTTATTTTGGATGTGATTAATCGCGATTAATCATTTGACAGCATTAATAAATACATAAACAAGATCTGTGTGTCTCTTCATGAGAATTTGACTGTTTCCACCATGTCATATACACACAGAAACAAATCTTTTCATAGCAACATGTCAAAATAAAAGTTCGGTTTAACTTGAAGAAACTTTGACATAAATATATTAGCTTTACAGTAGAAGCCTAGACAGAAAAGTAACCACAGAATACATATGGCCCCGACTAGAATATAAAATAATAATAAAATAATTATTTTTAAGGAATGATCACATAAAATATTCTTCCATGTTTTAATTTAAACAGTAAACCTCTGTCTTACAGCAAAAAAATTCTGCCCCCCAAAATGAAAAGGTTTGTTTAATTTTAATTGTATTAAATTAAAAGATTAAATTATTTTTTTATGCTATAACACTGGAAAAATAGGGCTCTATTGTTGTAAAAGGAAAAATAAGATAATTAAAATTTAAACCATTAAAATAATAATACATAAAATACGCAGTGTTATACCTAATATGGGTAAAAATGGGAAAAATAATACTTCTCGTTAAATTAAACATCTATAAGTTTTTTTCTCCAGTATTTTACCATGTTTAATATAAACATATACCTCATTGTGACATTCTAGCCTTGTTATATTATATTTCAAAACAAAATGTTATGCCCTTAAATGTTGTGGCAGTTTTCCCCATGGTATCAAATATCAATATTTTCCAAGGTATTGTATCAAAATACAAAAAATCAAAAGAGATGCTGCCATCAACTATGAAGGCATTTACAGTGATTTCTGACAACAACAGTGATAATTAATATCTCTCTAACGAACACAGCCTGAAGATCTTCCTCATGTTTTCTACTCTTGACAGGTGATATTTCAGTCAAGTCAGGAGGGAATGCTATCTGGCGTCGCCTTGCAGACAAGATTTATATGCCATTTAATGAATGTGCAAATGAGCATGCATGAAAATGTAATCCGAGCACAGAAAATGCGGTAAACTCCCGCTGAACCGCATTTACACAGAGAGAAAACAAACAAACATCCGTGCAAACAATAGGAAGTGAGTGAAGGTGTGTGTGCAGACGGGAAGAGGATTACTATGCTTTATTCAATTAGAAAACCATAATTGAGTCACTAAGACTCATCTAATAATCACATTAGAGCAGCTGCTGTGTTTCACTGAACTGAAGAGCTCAACAGTCTTCATTTCCAACAACAAGGGAGGATTTATTTTACTACAGTCATGGCAGATGATTTTAAGTTGGTGAACAATAAAAAAGTCAAAGAGTTTTAGTGCTTTCAAATGAATAATCGCGATTAATCGCATCCAAAATAAAAGTTTTTGCTTACATAATATATGAGTGTGTACTGTGTATATTTGTTATGTAGCCTATATATAAATACAAACACATGCATGTAAACATTTAAGAAAAATATGCTATGTTTACATTAGTGATCGACCGATATTGGTTTTTTATAACCGATACCGATACCGATTATTTGTATGTTTATGTACCCGATAACCGATATGCAGAACCGATATTTATTTACTGTTATACTTCTGTTTCTGACAATTATTACAACACAAATGAGCTGAAAAAAACATTTTATTTATAACAATCACTCCCCCCTTGCATACAAAAAAAAAAAAACATTATATTTATACACAAATAATTAGAGGGGTCTGAGTCCAAAAAATGTAAGCGCACTGTTACTAAGTGTCTTTGTTTTAAAATAAAAGCTTTGATGAGGTAAAAAAATAAAAACAGGTAAAAAAAATAAAGCACTAAAATGATTCTAACATATTGGTGGGGGCGGGAGGGCTATTTAGGAGTGCATAGCTATTTACTCCCAGTTAAGCAGAACTAGGTTTTAGTGTAGAAAACAGAGTCTTTCAGCATTCTGCCCTGTAAGCCTGCTTCCTTCAAAAATGTCATGCAGTGGCCGTGCTTGAGGCTTCCTGATCATCAACCCAGTCAGGTGCTGAGAAATATGAACGAACTTTTTTTCCCGAGACTATATAAAGTTAAACAGCACTTGTCAGTTGGCATTTTATGATCTAGATTCAATCTAACGTTAGATCATGAAATGCCAACTGACAAAGTGCTGTTTGACTATAATTTAATCAACCGCGATCGCGCATGGAGATAATAAATAATTAATTTCCACAAAGCGGTAGGCTATATTTATATGTGTATTAGCGAAATAATTGTTATGTAGTAAATGATAATATAATCTAGGGTGTTTAAACAAGATAATCTTGTCAAAAGTTTCATTCAGTGGCCGTGCTTAAGCCTCCATATCATCCGTCAGTTGCTAAGCAATATGAACAAACTTTCTCTTCTAGACTAATGGTGAGCAAATACAACAGATAGAGAATTAAATTCAACGCTTTTATTTTCAACATGCACTCATTCTTGTCTGTTTTATTTAATTCATGTAAAGATACGTCTTTATTGGGGCAGGACATGATGAATTACACTACGTGACTCAATGAGTTCGTCTCAATTGTTTAGAAACAAGCTGCATAAATTAACTATATCAGGAATTTATGTCTCAGATCTCGTTTGTGCATGTCTGTTATGTTAAATAAAGTTGATTAATTAAAGCAAACCAAGTAGAACATATATTTACCTGTGCACTGAGTTGTTGGTGACTGATCTCCTCAGACGCCCGGGCTGCAATGGCGGAAATCTCAAAACGGCCACAAGATGGCGCCGTAAATCGGCGAATCCGATATTACAAAACCGATACCCGATTATGGAAAAATGCTTAAATATCGGGAAAAATATCGGTAAACAGATACATCGGTCGATCACTAGTTTACATATTCAATATATTTATCTATAATATAAAATATAAATGTATCTGCATGCAAATATTTTCTAAATATACACTGTATGTCTGTGTATTTATATATGCATAATAAATAAACACAGTCTACACTCATATATTATGTAAACAAAAACATTTATTTTGGATGCAATTAATTATTTGACAGCACTACATCTTTTTAATAAATAGAAATAAATAAGAGTTTGATACATTTTTGAAATAAAGTTTATGCGCCAAAAGCAAAGTGAAAGAGCACTTCTCATATTGAAGAAATGTGGGTATTCGTATAGAATTTTATGCATTAATTAAATGTATAAAAGGAGTAATATAATATAATTACAGCATATCCTGTGATAAAGCTATAATGTTGGTGCATGCATTTTATATGTAAATGTATTTAGACTACTGTTTTTCACACAAATACCTAGAAAGCATGTAGTTACATTTTCACAATAGTATTTCTAAGTGACATTTTTTTTTTGACTATTACTATTAATATTATCAGGCAACACAAACCTGTTTCTAGATTTGAAACAATATCAGTCATTACATTTTATTTTGTCACAGAAAATCTGCCTTTAAACTTGAATTAAATAAACATTCGGCAATTATCATGATAATTATCGATATCAACTGATATTAAAAAAACGATCATGCTTAAATGTTCACCCAGAAATGTAAGTAACTAGTTCATAACAAGAAAGCAGCTTGTCCTCCTATGGATGCAGACAGATGTTTTTATCTGAAATGTCTCCATTGAAGGAATTCTCTGAACCATCTATGAGTCACGAGCGAGTGTAAAACACACCCACACAGCAGAAACCACCGCACTACTGTGTAAATCACACCCAGTTTTTATCTCCTGTCGCTTTTTACCGTAATAACCGTTCATAGAGCTGACAGATTTGTGTAAATGTATGTTGTGGCGTGCCTGTCGCCCATTGCATGCTCCGCAATAAATCCAGGCTTTAGGGACAGGCCTGCAAGGCATTCTGGGAAACAGCTCTGTCTTTGGTCGAGCTGGTGAGGTAATGACTGTTATGTTCTTTCACAATGTTGCACTTTGCCTTACCCAAAATTTGGCCCCTGGATAAACCTAACCACCTTTACCTCAGATGTGACCCTAATGCCTTAGCAAACTCTCTTAAAGGGATAGCTCACCCAAAAATGAACCCGGCCTCACGTCATTCCAAACCTGTTTGACTTTCTTTTATCTCCTGAAAAAAAGATATTTTGATGAATGTTGGTAACTGAATAGATGTAGTTTCCATTGGGTTATTTGGACAAAGTACAATGGAAGTGAATGGGAACCAATCCTATTCAGTTACCAACATTCATCAAAAAACGTTTTTTTTTTTGTCCCTAATAAAGCTTTTATCTTGCATCATATAAGGGTGGGTAAATGATGCCAGAATCTGAATTTTTGGGGTGAACATGGGATAAAATCTTCAAGAACTCACCGTTTGATGACCGCGGTCGCAATAGCGAAGCCCAAAATACTCGGTTTCGGCGAGGTTCACGTGATTGAACACATAGTCCAGCACTACAGAGCCTTTGGTGGATTTCTGAGGAGAAACGTGAAATATGCATTAGAAATCTCAACGTGAATATACTGTTTTCAGACTGCAAACAACATTAAAGAGAGAGTTCATCCAAAAATTTCACTTTTCTGAAGATTTACCTATACTCTGACCATTAAAAATGTAGATGAGTTTGTTTCTTCATCAGGTTTGGAGAAATGAAGCATTGCATCAGCGTCTCATCAATGGATGCTCTGCAGTGAATGGGTGCCGTCAGAATGAGAGTCTGATAAAAACATCCCAATAATCCACAGCACTCCAGTCCATCATTGAACATCTGGAGAAGACAAAACCTGAAACACATCCAGCATTAAGATGATTTTAACTCAAACACACAGAGTCTATAATCCATAATCACACTTCCTCCAGTGAAAAAGTGTTCTGGTCTGAATCAGGAGAGAAATCTGCACAGATCAAGCAGCGTTTAAACAGATCTAAACAAATCTGTGAGAGACAACAGCAGATGAAGCACTTTTTCACTGGAGGAAGTGTTATTATGGATTATAGACTCTCTGTGTTTGAGTTAAAATCATCTTAATGCTGGATGTGTTTCAGCTTCTGTCTTCTCCAGATGTTCACTGATGGACTGGAGTGCTGTGGATGTTTTTATCAGCTGTTTAGACTCTTATTCTGACGGCACCCATTCACTGCAGAGCACCTACTGATGAGACACTGATGCAATGCTGCATTTCTACAAACCTGATGAAGAAACAAACTCATCTACATCTTGGATGGCCTGAGGGGTGAGGACGATTTCATTTTTGGGTGAACTATTGCTTTAAAGTGACAAGCTCGACTTTACTGCATCTCTCCCAGAGGTGAGAGGAGGGTTTGTGGCTTTGTTCAGATTTAATATGGTGCTTGCCGGTTTACTTTCAACCACAAACCACACCTATAATAACTGACCCGTGCACACACTAGTTACAGCATGAAAACAAACCGCTAATGCCATTAAAGCCGAGAATGACTAGCTAAACACAAGTAAATAGAGGTCAGATAAAGAAAACACAATGACTAATCCGGCTGACGATCTTTCCCTCGTTTCTGAATATTGCTCGGTTTGATATTTGTGTCCAGACACGCTGAGGTGACCTTTATCTGACATGAGAGATTATCACTCACAAACACAGCTGTGATGTGAATGAGTTATAGACTTCACTTTATTAAATACATAAATGCATGAAGATATTAAACTTTAAAAGGAAACGTTTTGTTACAATTAGTGCTGAGCATATCACCTTTTTGGGTTGCCATGAAGTTTTAATGTTAATTTAAAATTGATGAAACATACTGTAAACAGTAAAAATGTGAAATATTATTAGAATTCAAAATAGCTGTTTTCTGTGTGAATCTCTGTTGAAGTGTAATTTATTTCTGTGATGCTCCGCTGTATTTCCAGCATCATTCCTCCAGTCTTCAGTGTCACATGATCTTCAGAAATCATGAAAATATGATGAAGAAACATTTCTGATTATTTCAGTGATGAAAACAGTTGCTGCAGCTGAATATTTTTATGCAAACTGTGATGAGTTTTATTTTTCAGGATTCTTTGATGAACAAAAAGTTCAAAAGAACAGCATTTTACATGAAATAGAAATGTTTTGTTACATCCTAAATGTCACTTTTGATCAATTTAATGCAATATTGCAGAATATAAGTACAATATATATTTTTTTTTACTCATAGTGACCTCATATTTTGAACGCTAGTGCATATCAACATATGTATGCCTTTGATAGCAGCAAATCATCATATTTTCATGATTTCTGAAGATCATGTGACACTGAAGACTGGAGGAATGATGCTGAAAATACAGCGGAGCATCACAGAAATACATTACACTGTAACACAGATTCACATAGTAAACACCTATGTTAAATTATAATAATATTTCACTGTTTTTGGCATATTTTCAATCAATTAAATGCAGTCTTTAAAGAAAAAAAAAAATCTTCCAACCACAAATGTTTAAATGGTAGCGTATGGTTTTAAACTAAACCGGTGCGGCATGAGCGTCCCTGTTCTAGTAAATTCATGCAACAAGTATGTTACCACCAATAAAAGCTTTACTATGGTCATAAATCTTCAGTGTTTATGTGACATCTCTGTGGATAGTTGTGCAACTGCAGCTCAGACGTATGACACACTTCAGCTCATATGACACACGGAGGGTGAGAGGAAACCTGAAGGAGCTTCTGCCCGTAAGAACACACACACATAAAACACACAAAGGGACGTATGTCATGATCGCTCCTGTTACACGCTGCAGGGTGAAACACAATGAACTTCTCATCTGAAACACTATATACAGCAGCAAACCCACAGGACTGAGAAATCACACACAAGATCTCTTCAAAAACCTAGACAGCAATCCCATTATTAAATAGAGAGCAAGTGGAGAGGTTTCTCCTCAAAAAAGACCCCAGCAATCTCAAAAAATGCCTCAGATATTCCAGACCCAAAAGTCTGAATATGAAAGATCTCAGTATGATCTCAAACATCTCTCTTTAAATCCTCAGAGACTCTATTTTTCTATTTTTATGATAATTATTAAGGAAAATCATATCAGTCAATCACATTATTTATACAGCACTTTTAAAAACAATGTTGGTCACACATTTGCTCAAGAGCCATACAACCAAGTACAAAATAAATAACAAATGAAGGGAAAAAAGACGAGTCTTAAAAGAGATTTAAATACATCAAGAGTGGCACAAGATCTGATGTGAAGAGTCTATCTGTTGCATAAGCGTGGAGCTTGATTTTAACCGAGATTTTGAAAAGTTTTACCTTTGTACAGACCTGAATGGATTAGAAGAAATATGTAACTGAAGGAGTTCACTAATACAACTGGGTGCCAAGCCATTTAAACCCTTAAAAACAAATCAATTTGACTGGAAGCCAACAGAGAGATGCTAATACAGCAAATATATGTCTTAGTCTCAAAGAAGAGACTTCTAATCATAGTTAAATGCTTGTTAAACATTAACTCAGCATCAAAAATAACACCAAGACTCTTTGCTCGATTGTGTACCTTGGATTATAAAGAGGCCGAATTGATATAGATACATTGATGTACTGTAGATACACTGTATGTTTGGATAAACTCGGAGGCCATAACACTTCAGCTTTTGATTCATTCAGGTGGAGAAAAAATTGGCTGCCATCCAATTATTAATATCATTAAAAAAACTAAAGGGAGTTTCGAGCCAAATTATCCCCCACCTTTAATGTGCTGTAAAGCTGAGTGTCATCATCAATGAGATTATAATATATAATATGTTTTTGACAAATATCAGCCAGCGGAATAGCACACAGAAGTTAAATAAGACTGGACCCAATACAGATCCTTGAGGGACCCCGCATTTCTTTAGAGAAGAAGAAGAATTTCCTAGCTCCACAGAAAAAGTACTCCCAGAAATAAATGAGAAAAACCAATTAAGAGCATTTCCTTGGATCCCTGCCCAGTCTTAAACACTAAATAATAAAATAATATACAGTAGTGTACTATAGAGAAACATCTGAGACAAACTGGAAACTTCAATGAATTATAATTGAAAACTCTAAAAGAGTTAAATTTGAGCTATAACATTATCCTCTAAATATTTTGAGGGATGAAGTCAACATAACTGTTGGCAAAAATTGACCACACCAAAAATTTGTTTTTCAAATTTACTTGAAATAATTGTCATTTAGAAATTGCTAGTGAATTAATTTAAACTGAAATAGTATTTTCTTGTAAAACATGCTGTAATATCTAATTAGTTTTATTTACACTAACAGTATTTAAATGGTTTATTAGGTCAAATGTTAAAGCCATGCAATGCATTTTATATCCAAATATAAACGAAGAAGAAAAGCGTCATAATACCTGAACTATTAAATATGTAAAAAAAAAAAAAAAAAAAAGTCTGGGAGAAATAATGTTGAAAAAAATCACTGAGAATTTGTAAAGAAAGTTTGTGGAGAAAAATGTCTATTTAAATAATAAAATAAATAAATAAATAAGATATTTAAAAAAAAGAATCAAAACATGATTGATTATTTAATAATCAATTAATTAATACTTTTTTTTCATAATCAGCAGTCAAACAGAGTAAAACATTTCAATTGCACACAAGACAGTTTTTATTAAAAAAAATTAAGGATATGATTATGTTTCTAATCCAATTCATTTTTGAAAAACTAATAAAGTTTTTATTTCAGAGTGTGTGTAATATATATATATATATATATATATATATATATATATATATATATATATTAATGTATGTTTGAAAAAATCTGCTGTGAAAAATAAATAAATAAATAAATAAATATATATTTATGCTCTTTGTGTATATATATGTATATATATATTTTTTTCACAGCAGATTTTTTCAAACATAGATTAAATAATGAAGATAATAGGTTAATAAAAGCAATGTAAAACACATTAAGTAATAACACTCTACAGGCATGAAGTCAACTTAACTGTTTAAATATTACATATATGTCAACTGTGGTAAATTCATAATTTTGTGCAGTGCAGGTTTGTTAAGGACTTTCTTCTATAAATAGTTTTCACTCTGGATACTGACAGGAAGAGATCAGCGTTCACAGTTGATGTATGTGTGTTCTCACACTGAAGGAACCCGATGGCGAAATATCTATCAAAGCTGAACACGCAGAGCGAACACAGGTACAGCTTACCAGGGAAAAACCCCTCATTGTGTGTGACCTCTGATGTCAGCGTCGTAATTCAAGTCCCAGAAGCCCAACGGGAGGAGAGCTGAACACCACACACCGCAAACACACGGCTGTCTCCAACCATCCTCCTGAAACATGCCCTCTGCATTCCTACCCTAACTCTCGTGTCTCGTCCCGATAAGACTTCTGTGCCGGTCAGGGCGGGAATGTCAAAATAACAGGGAAGAGATAGGAAATGGGTTTCCTTGTGATGAGAAACACTGCTTGGCACCAGCACTTTTCCCAGCGACTGTAGATCAAAACAGGCAAAGCTTTCCTGTGCAGAGAGTCAAACCGCATGCCCACGTCTGTTTATCTCCATCGGATGGAAATGCTGATAACAAAGCCGCAACAGAGTAGTGTTCAAATCAAGTGTACACTAATAACAGCTTTATTTTGAGTGACAGGTGGACAGTAAAACCTTTACAGCATTTTTAGATGGTATTAGGAAAAGATTTAAAGCCATGCAATGCATTTTAAATCCAAATACAAGGAGAAATCAACTCAATCCGATTATCAGGAGAACGAAAATGTCCTAATATCTGAAAATTGATTTCATTTTTTTAAACTGTGCCTTACTGTATGCTTCCCTTTATATTATTTTTTTCATAACATTTTAATAAATCAATTAGAAAATGTGCTTCATTGACTCAAAAGCAATGCAAAAAATGGCAACTGTTGTAAAACGTGGTTTAAGGTGTGAAATATGACCCGGATGTGCTCTTCTTCAGATCCCAGTGAGATTCTGGAGGTTTGACCATTTAACACATTCTCTGAAACAATTACCTCCCTGTTCCCATCGCAACGGGGTCACTATTAACGAGACCGGACCATCTGCTGCTTGGGTGCGGCGCTGACCGCTGGTGTGTGTGTGTGTGTGTGTGTGTGTGTGTGTGTGTGTGTGTGTGCAGCAGATGTTCATTCACTCCCCCAGAGAGCTGAAAGAGCCTAAACGGGTGAATCTGATGAAAACTGTCAGGAACATGACCAGGTCAAAAGAGAGAAAAAGAAGTTACATGTTGCATAAAACATTATTTTCCAAAAAGACAATTGACACATTAGGCCTAAAAATTACTGAGAAAGAATCTTGAGAAAGAAATCTTTCCAGAGACAGAATTATATTTTGCATAAATGAAATGAAGTCATTTTCACGACAATTAAACACATTATTCACAAAATCTTTGAAAAATGAATCTTTATCTTCGAACACTAGTTAAACAGAAATAAGAAATGCAAAAATGTAATGTTTTTCATGATAATTGAGAAATTATATTAAGACATTTTGAGGAGAAAGAACCATTAGAAAATGAAAGAAGAAAATTATTAGAAAATAGAAAGTAAATAAATGGAGAAAAAAAACTAAAAAAAATCTTTAATTTCTTTCTTTATTTTAAAAACCCAAGGGAAAAAAAGAAATTATATTTTTTCATAAAGAAAATGGCAATAAAACACATCTGCTTAATTCTTCAGAAAAAATATTTGAGAAATAATCTTGAGAATTTTTCTTTAGAGGAAAAAAACCTCTCTCTTCAGTGAAAGAAATAAGAAATTATATTTTGCAAAAATAAAAGTCTTTATCATGACAATTATACAAATTAAACCCCAATTTCTTAAAAAAAAAAAAAAATATAAAAAAAAGATGCAAAATGCATTCTAAAAGTAGTTTTAATGCATTAATTATGTCTTGTAATGCACTTTATAAAGCACTGTACAATCTCATGAATAATTGTAACCATAATTAATACATTATAACACATTCATTAGTTCCTACGGCTCAGTGGTAGAACATTGCATTAGCAGCACAAAAGGTTGTGGTTTTGATTCCCAAGGAACATGTTAGGTCAAAAATAAATGTATAGCCTGAATGCACTGTAAGGGGCTTTGGATTAAAAGCGTTTGCTAAATGGATTAACTTAAATGTCATTCATTTTTACACTATGCATTTTAAACTTTATATAGAAGATATAAGGTATAACAGGTAGGTTAAAAATACAGGATGCTCTAGGAGAGCCTCTACTCTACATACTACTATAATTACAAATCAGTATTTACAAATCAAACTATGTATTCCACGAATACTACGGTACTGCCAAAAAACTATGCAATCATGTTCAAAATCCATGAACACAAGGAAAAACTGCATGCAACGTACATAAACTGTCACAATGACTAGAGGAAACACATGCATCCTACCGCCGACGAAATCACACACAAATAAACACACAAACACTGATAACATGTGCTTTGAGCTCCAAACCAAACACATTAACCAAAGCTCGAACATGAATCGTGAAAAACTAAAAACATAATAATAGTTTACTTGAGAAAAAAACCACTGGATTTCATCTCTGACACAGAGTAAATTGAGAAACAATGGAGATTTCTGCAGGGCTTTCATACTTTTCTGAGTTTTTAGTCTTGAGAAAGACCACAGTAATCTCTTGAAGCTTGTTTCAGCCACTCAATAAAATAATTAAATTAAATAAAAAAGGTAATTGTGACTTTTTATTTCCCAATTCTGACAAGTTTCTTGCAATTGCAAGTTTATATCTTTTAATTCTGAAAAAAAAGTTATAATTCATAATAATTTTATGCATTTCTGGCTTTTTTTCTCGCAACTCAGATTTTTTTCTCGCTTGAATTGCGAAAAAAAAAAAAAAAAAAACTATAAAATTAAATAAAAAATTCTTAATGCAAATAATGCAGGAAAAATATATATGATTTAAATGGTAAAACATTATGGTGGATTTAATTAAAAATAAATATATAGAGATTATCCTGAGAACGATCCAGAATAAGAAGAACGACACATCTCACATCTCTCCGACAGAATTACACAAAACATCTTAAAAATGTCTAAGATCTGCCAAGATCCCCAAATCTGCAAATCTAAAGTCAGAGATCTCATGTGAACTCAAACATTTCTCATCAAATGATCTAAACTGCTAAATACATTCAGGATTTAGAGAGAACTGCAGCACTACTGGATTTGAGAATATGATTCGGTTTACAGATCAAGAAACTTTTTTGGCAACTAAAACCCAGAAACCACGTCTCTGAGGAGCGCTACGCTTTGGGAAAGTTTGTGTGTGAGTTCAAATTAGACTCCAGCATCAGTAATAATTGATATGCATGAGGCTTGTTGAAATACACGCGAGACTGTCGCTGGAAATTTTAGCTTGATGACGGATGAGCGTTTCTGAAAGCCTTTGTTGAACGCTTGCCTTCGACAGCGAAAGAAACTTACCAGGCCATTATAAAGACCGAAGCCTCGAACAAAACTGATGCAGGTCGTTTTTAAGCCTGACATGATTCAGAATAAATGGAGTAATCTGGAACAACTCTTATCAAAGGCTAAACATTTATATAAAGCACACCAGAACGACAAACCAGCCTGATTATTCTCGTCTGTCTTCTATAATTCAAAGCTTCTTCCAAATGGACCGCTGATGTAAATTTGATGAGCACCTCAATAGGCTCAATCAGTCGAATAATTAGCTTTCTGATTGCAGACGGCGGTTCATTTGAGGACGTTTCTGCCGTCTGCGCACAGAAAGAATGCATCTAAAAATACAAAGTGATCAGTGTTGACTCTGTGTTTGACAGGAGAGATTACGACCCTCATCATGACTGAAGAAAGTCGCTGATGCAGAGATTATTCTCATGTTCTTTCTCGCTCCTTCAAATGCCTGTTAAATCCTCTGACCCCAGCTGACACACAAACACTCCTGACAGACAATACACAGATGGATTCTGCATGTCTGCACCATTTTTGGACAACATCAGTAGAATTTTGAAGGATTTAGGTGGATTTATATGTGTTAAGATGTGTTAAATGGCATTGAAATGAGAACACTTGCAGCTGGTAGATGAACGCACAAATTATATTAATAAGATATCCAGAACTGAAAGATATCCAGAAATCTCAAACCGTTCCAATGCCAAAGATCATGGGTTAGATTAATTGATCCAATCACGTGAGTTTGGGGCGGGACTATCTGTTTGATCCACCAATGACAGTTGGCGCAGTCCACCAACAACTAATGCTTTATTGACTCCATCAACATCATATTTATAGCATTTTCTATATTCCATGGTGCCTTTCTGCAAACCATGCAACTTTAAAATTATAGCAACATTATTTGCTATACTTAATATCTACATTCTATTACTTTAATAATTCATACTATCTCTCTCTCTCTGTATGTGTATGTATGTATATACATATATATATATATATATATATATATATATATATATATATATATATATTTTTTTTTTTTTTTTTTTTTTTTTTTTTAAATAAAATTTTAGCAATATATGTTGGATTCTACTTTAAATATAAGTAGTTTTTTAGGCATTCTTTAAATACAATAAGTATTTGCTTTATGCAAAATGAACCATGTCTGGTGGTGATCACGGAACAACAATTTGGAAATCAGGTTGCATTGGGATCCCTGTATACCTGAAACTGAACCATATAGAGCCTAATTAGTGAAGATACCAAAAGAAAAGTTTGTTAAGAACCACAATCTAAAAGGATATTAATATATCTTTAATATTTCTTGAGTTACAGTCATGCAAACTTTGAAAAAAAAACAAAAAACAAACAAACATAAAATGGGCTTTTTTTTCTTTTTTTTTTTTTGAACGGTTACCATTATCACATAATGCAACAAAGATAGCCAAAGTTAATAGATTTAAAGAGTCAACAGATAAAGCTACGAATCTCTGTCTAAAAATAACATGATGCTTTCTCAAGTCATTTTTCCCCTTGGCTCTGAAAATTGAACAAAATAGCCGCTTACTCAGTAAATATACATCTGTGACATTTAACATTTTGGCGCTCACTATTTATGCTGGTTTTGCTTTAAAAAATAAAATAAATAAATAAAAAAAAATTTGAGATGGGGAGTTTTTTTTAAATTTGGTTGATTTGACAGAATTACACATATACATACATGGAAAAGACTTGTAAAAAGTATATTTTGGATTTGTACACCAACCAAATATAGTACAATTATGTGCCTTTTTAATTGTATACATTACAAAACAAAGCCATCCTACAATTAATGCATATAAAATATTAAACAAGCCCATTCCTCAGGTTTATGATTGATTGTTCAAATTCTTAAGAGCAACATTAAGATGATTAAGTGTGTTTCAAACACCACCTTAATTGTAATTATTTTTAATAGCAGGTTTGAGAGAAGTACTGAGGTGAGGTTTCTCAGAGGAATGCTGTATGACAGGCTCACTGGCCAATAAATATCATATTACTCTCGCCTGTATTCACTGAGCAAAAAGAATCACAGGCAATGCTTTGGGTTTGTTTTGAATACTTACTATGGTGATGGCATGCTATTCTTGATACGTATTCATGATATAAGCCACCACTGCCATCAAACGAATAAAAACGTATTTTACAGTAGCTGTGTAGCATATTCAGAGTGAACTCTTTTCTTAAATGGCACAAATCATCATATTATTCTGATTTCTGAAGATCATGTGACACTGAAGACTGGAGGAATGATGCTGAAAATACAGCGGAGCATCACAGAAATAAATTACACTTTAACACAGATTTGCATAGAGAACACTTATTTTAAAATGTAATAATATTTCACATTTTTACTGCATTTTTGATCAAATAAATGCATCCTTTGTGAGCAATGAGAAACTTCTTTTAAAAACATTAAGACATTTTACTGAACCCAAGCTGACTGGTGTAAAAAAGACAGACTAACCCAAATCTTAAAAAGCAAGTTTAATGCTTTTTTTAAATTACTATTATTAATATCTATTTATTTAATGGATATTTTTTTTTTCCCGGGTG